>NC_092239.1:42762686-43062686 GCF_036320965.1 Panulirus ornatus | reverse complement strand
TCACATGTATAGGGTGGCTCATCCTCCATGTCTCTTAACATTCCCTTTACTTATGCTGTGATGTTGCAACTCTCTCTATATTCTGCAGGGTTTTTTTTGGCCAATACCCTCATGAGCTGTCTGGATGTGTCTCTTCCCTGATGGTTTGTACCTGTGGCACATGTTTAGCTGCAAGCTCCCACAGTTTCTGTATGGAGACTGGCTATTCAAGGATTGTCTATTATGATGCTTCCTCTTCCCTCAAACAACTTAGCTGTGGAATTCTCTTCCTTCTTTTGTCTTTCCCTCATGTCAGATCTATGAACACCTGCAGAGCCCTGATTAGTTACTATTTTCTTACCCTTTTGGTTTTCTTGCTAGTGACATATTAGTCACCATAAAAAAGTGGAAGGATAGAGCTTTCGGGGCCTGATTATGCAGGGGAGGTGTGAGGCATGGAAGGGATAGAGTGAATTGGATTGAAGTAGTACACAATGGACAACGTTCTGTCAGTGGACTGAACTAGGTCATATTAAGAGGTCAGGGAAACCACAGAAAGATCAGTGGGACCTGGTTGTTGATGGGGGCTATGGTTTTGCTGCATTATGTATGACAACTACAGAGTGGATGTGAGCAAATGAGGCCATTTCTTCATTTGTACCTAGCATTACCTTACAGACCTGGAAAATGGCAAACATACGAAAAAGAAAATATGTTTTTCAATGTTTTTGTGTCTGCATGTTATTTACTTCCTCTTCCACAAAGTGGAAGTGAATCATAGGGTGGGGGAAGGGGCGAAAGTTCTGGGAGCTTTGCAGAATGTGTGGAAGTCGAGAACATTATCTGGGAAAGCAAAAATGGGTATGTTTGAAGGAATAGTGGTTCCAACAATGTGATATGGTTGCGATGCGTGGGCTATGGATAAAGTTGTGCGGAGGAGGGTGGATGTGCTGGAAATGAGATGTTTGAGGGCAATATGTGGTATGAGGTGGTTTGATCAAGTAAGTAATCTAAGGGTAAGAGAGATGTGTGGAAATAAAAAGAGCTTGGTTGAGAGAGCAGAAGAGGGTGTTTTGAAATGGTTTGGGCACATGGAGGAATGAGTGAGGAAAGATTGACCAAGAGGATATATGTGTCGGAGGTGGAGGGAACGAGGAGAAGTGGGAGACCAAATTGGAGGTGGAAAGATGGAGTGAAAAAGATTTTGAGTGATCAGGGCCTGAACATGCAGGAGGGTGAAAGGCATGCAAGGAATAGATTGAATTGGAACGATATGGTATACCAGGGTCGACGTGCTGTCAATGGATTGAACCAGGGCATGTGAAGCGTCTGGGGTAAACCATGTAAAGTTCTGTGGGGCCTGGATGTGGAAAGGGAACTGTGGTTTCGGTGCATTATTACATGACAGCTAGAGACTGAGTGTGAGTGAATGTGGCCTTTGTTGTCTTTTCCTAGCGCTACCTCGCGCACATGAGGGGGAAGGGGTTGTTATTTCATGTGTGGCAGGGTGGCGATGCGAATGAATAAAGGCAGACGTATAGGTATGTATATGTGTATGTTTGGACGTGTATGTATATACATGTGTATGTGGGTGGGTTGGGCCATTCTTTCGTCTGTTTCCTTGCGCTACTTCACTAATGTGGGAGACAGCGACAAAGCAAAATAAATAAATCAATAAATATGTTATTTACGCAGACAGGAATTTATGTACATGAGTAAATAAACTGATAACTTAAATTGCACTTAATGTATCAACAGACATAGCCCAAAAGTTTTTTCCTTAATTTTAAAACTAGCCACAGTATTGAGCACTGACATCTGGCTTCCCACCCAGATGATGTATATACACTCCCTTTGATGTCTTGTGGAATGTAAGATGCATGATATTCTGTCCAGCATTGGTGGTATGATGCTATTGACACCCATGGGTGATTGTTTGAAGCAAACATAAGGTGGGATTTTAAACAGAGGTAGGAAGCTTTCACTCATCTTATGATGATAGGAACAGGGCTATTAGTTTGTCACAAAACAAAAGAAGCAGTTTTGGAGGCTTTAATTCATCATCTGATGATGGTGACTGCACTATAATGTTTGTCACAAGACAAAATAAGCACTCTAAGTGTCAAAGGTTGGAGCCTACAAAATTTAGGTGGGTCCTCATGCCATAAGGTTATTACAAGATTTATAAATGTTTTAAAAGAAAAAAAAAAATCAGGTATATTAACCTTATATGATGCTATGCAGACACTTGGCATACCACATGTGCTTGGCTTATCACCAGTTTGTTAACATTTGTTGACACTTCTATCTTCATCTTTTCTGTGTTACTGCCATTTGATAACTGATATGCAGAGAACTTTTCTTAGTGCTAACAGTTTAACATCAGTAGATCATTATCACTGTCATTAGTGCCTCAAAGACTTTCACTGATTTGCTTTTAGCATACTGAGAGTGCACATTAAGGGTGTACCTTCCCCTGTCATGTTATGTGGGTAACTGACACTTTAGGAATTTTTCCCATTGCTTATTGTAGTTGCTTGTGACATAATGCAACTCCACATTCAGAATGCCATTGCCAGCCATGGGGGTTATGTTCCCAAAAATCTTTGTGGCTGGCAAAACCATGGTTGGCGAGGTACAGGGCTAATGGGAAATGAGGGTTTAGAGGGAGTGCCTCTTGATATACATACCTAAAGTCCAACAGTGAAGATATCAGGGTTAAAAATGAGCATGTTGTTCTTCAAAATCAGAATGCTTATTCTTTAAAAGTGCCAACAAATGAGGCAAAACTCTAAAGTAATGATATGATGGCATTATATCACCCTTAATGCCACATCTCTTTACTCCTATGAAGCAGCTAGCCAGCTGTGCTGCTCAGAAGGCTACCTTGATGTTTGCTTTGGTGACACTGACTGGTTATGGCACTTTTCCAACCTTTCCCTAGAAATGGTGGTCTGCTGGGCTTTTAGCAGCCCATGGCAACATGGTACTTGCTTGATGATGGAAAAAATTTTGATGGTGCCATGGAAGACCATCGATACTCAGAACTTGCAGTCATACATGTAAAAGGGTATATAGTATTCTGAGTGAGTATATACTCAAAACTGTGGTTGACAAAACCATGGCAGGCAAGGGACCTCAGCAACAATAAAACATATTTTCTAATTTGAATGAGAGCAGGAAAAAGCAAAATGTACATCTATGGCCAGATTACTTACACCGTCATGTGTATGGATAACTGACACTAAGGTTTTTTCCCAGTGCTTGTGACCAAAGGCATCTTTACATACCAATAAAGTGCACCTTTCAGTTTAAATGAGGGCAGAAACAGGCAGACCATGCAAGTATGGCTTGAGCATTGACGTCATAAACAGTTCAAATGTAACTAGAGTCCCATGAAGGTTAATGTAGTCCATAATTTTTTTTTAGTTATGAACTAGTGAATTTAAGAGCAAAGTGTTTAGAATGTAAATCCCTGAAGAGTTAAAAGGATGGTTGATGTATCAGTAAAAGGAAAGTCAATGAGGATCCTAAAAGAAAGATGAATCAGTTTAAAAGAGAATGACCATCTTTCATTGAAGAGTTCACTGAGAGTATAAGAGATTTATGTGTAAGGAGTGAAAGTATATTTGGTAAGTTTGGAAGAATGCAAGTAACAAAGGATGAAGTTTGAAGAGATGGAAAATGCATCTGAGATTTTCATTGGAGATGATGGCTCTTACACAGATGATTTTTTTTTTTTATTTTTTTAGAACTATTACTGTACAACAGCTTTAGGATAGCTACCACTACAATAATTGTGTATCACAGTCACCTTTCAGTTGGCAGTGACACAATTCGTGTTGAAATGACCCTCACTCATCCTAGACCACCTCATGATAGTAGATCATCCACTCAGCCAGAACTTCTCACATGTTGTAGAGTTAGAAATGTTTATATAACCTTTATACTTTTTCCACTGGGCTTTCTGTCTATTTACCTTGCAAAACAGTTTATCTGCCTCCATGAATAGATAAACCCATGAAAGTATTTTTGTTTCTACCTTTAGTTGGAGATTAGAGGTAAGTATACTTAACAGTTTCTTCCAGTTTGGGTTTCCAGTAGTATCTAGAATTACATTACAGTTATATGTAAAACAGTTAATTTATTCTCTAGAAAAACCAAAAAATATAGCATTCTCCTGCCTCATACCTAAAGTACAACAAACTATGCCAAACTGAGGCTGAGACATGCTACCCATAGTAAGACTGGGGAACTTGGATTGTGGACTAAGGCTCCACCAACTCAGCTTACTGATTAGCCTTTGGCAGCTTTAGTGACACAAAAGCTTTATTAACCATGAAATGCAAAGCTTTATTATTTTTATGATGTAGCCTGTGCAATCAGCTAGTAAACAGGTGAACTTTTGCCTGTACAGGGGTGAGATTTGCCCAGCACATCACAAAATGTTGGGGTTAATGTAGTTTCACTTAATGTTATACATAATGGAAACACATGTGCCATGTTAAGCAGGGAATGCCTGTAGTTATTTGTGCTTCAGACCATTGTAATTATGAGGTCATTGATTTACAGTGCATCATTTTGAAATGTTTTTTCTTTTTTCTTTCAGTTAGGAATTATTTTTGAATGCAGATGAAAAACAGACTTTCATTATTTTATATGAAAGTACACTGTGATATATCTCTTTTTTTCTGCACTTAAAAGAATTAACTCTAAGTGACAGCCACTTAAGGGTATGATGTTCTTTGTGCTGCATTAGCTTACTCTTCAGTATCCCCTGCCTATAACAATAGATGTCAGTACACTTGTATTTTGATTTAGAGAATATAGTCATCATTGGATTTGCCTCCTTGTTTTTAAAACTTAGGATTCTACAGATCTTCACTACAGAAGTTTTATTTGCCTTGTTATGATCACAGAAGATTGAGTCATTTAATATAGTAATTCTGTTGATTTACTTATCTCTTACATGCTCTGTTGAGGTTCATTAATGTTCTCTGGGCTATATTCATTTTTTTTTTTTTTTTGCCGCTGTCTCCCACGTTTGCGAGGTAGCGCAAGGAAACAGACGAAAGAAATGGCCCAACCCACCCCCATACACATGTATATACATACGTCCACACACGCAAATATACATACCTACACAGCTTTCCATGGTTTACTCCAGACGCTTCACATGCCCTGATTCAATCCACTGATAGCACGTCAACCCCGGTATACCACATCGATCCAATTCACTGTATTCCTTGCCCTCCTTTCACCCTCCTGCATGTTCAGGCCCCCCGATCACACAAAATCTTTTTCACTCCATCTTTCCACCTCCAATTTGGTCTCCCTCTTCTCCTTGCTCCCTCCACCTCCGACACATATATCCTCTTGGTCAATCTTTCCTCACTCATCCTCTCCATGTGCCCAAACCACTTCAAAACACCCTCTTCTGCTCTCTCAACCACGCTCTTTTTATTTCCACACATCTCTCTTACCCTTACGTTACTTACTCGATCAAACCACCTCACACCACACATTGTCCTCAAACATCTCATTTCCAGCACATCCATCCTCCTGCGCACAACTCTATCCATAGCCCACGCCTCGCAACCATACAACATTGTTGGAACCACTATTCCTTCAAACATACCCATTTTTGCTTTCCGAGATAATGTTCTCGACTTCCACACATTCTTCAAGGCTCCCAGGATTTTCGCCCCCTCCCCCACCCTATGATCCACTTCTGCTTCCATGGTTCCATCCGCTGCCAGATCCACTCCCAGATATCTAAAACACTTTACTTCCTCCAGTTTTTCTCCATTCAAACTTACCTCCCAATTGACTTGACCCTCAACCCTACTGTACCTAATTACCTTGCTCTTATTCACATTTACTCTTAACTTTCATTGTATTTTCATAATTTCCTCAGCAGCAAAGTTGAAACTTCTTCATTTAATGCATGTTATTATTAGTTTTTCATTGGAAGACTTGAAGGATATATGCATGTTGTCTTGTTGATTTACATAGACTTGACCTTGGCAGAAATACGCCTTAAATGTGGCCATCTTGAATGAAAGGTAAATTAAAGATACAAGCAAAAAAAAAGATTCATATGCTTATAGACCTATCTCTTTAAACATTAGAATATTATCTGCATAGGAAAAGACAAAAGAAGGAAGGAAATCCCATTGCTTTACTGTTCAAGAAAGGAGGAGGTATCATAAAGGTCATTTCTCATGCAGTTGGTATCCAAATAGAAACAGTGCTGCAGCTAGTCATGTGAGAGCAGTGGCTGAAATGTTATCTGTAAACAGAGTGAGGGTAGCAACAGCAGAACAGTTAGAAAAAGATGGTTTGAGAGAGAGATAATTACAGGAGAGTTGATAAGGCAAAGAGATAGGTGGAGAAACAACCACCCCAGGTAAGTGAACAGAATTCGTACTTGGATAAACTAAGCTGCTAGAAAACATGGACTTGCTGCTCATAAGAAAATAACTTTGATGCCAACACAATACCTACAGCATGTATGAAAGTGTTCATTTTATGGGGTGTTCAGGATGAGTAGAAGATAAAGTTATGCCCAACATATTTGTGTTATGAAGTTGAATTGAAATATAACTGGAAAACAAATGAGTTTTAAAAAGAGGTGATGGTAGAATATTTTTTTTGTGCTATTGAATTTACCAGGGTGCCACTTCCCCACTCTGTGAGGTACTGTACAGTTCCAGATTAAGAGAGGAAAGAAGTTCAAAAAAAGAATGAATATACAAGTGAGGATAGAGGGAAAGTGAGTTGAAGCATGTAAAGTGGAATCATTGGCATAAGAGTGAATAGGGTTAAATGGTGAAGAAAGATCATTTATAGTGAGAAGGATGTGGGTAGGTGATAGGACAGAACCGTAAGGAATACCTCTGTTGACAGAATGAATGAGAAAAGTTGCTCTTATGACTACTGTGATAGAATGGCTAGGAAGGAAGCTGTGCCTTAAAGAAAATGGAAAAGCAGGAAAGCCCAAGGAAGGAAAATCAGAGAGCAAAAACTTATACCACAGAAATCATCAGATGCCTTCAGTTTTGTTGTCGCCTCAAGTTAATCAGTCCCTCATACTATAGTCTATACGCAAGGAAAATCAGAGAGCAAAAACTTATACCACAGAAATCATCAGATGCCCTCAGTTTTGTTGTCACCTCAAGTTAATCAGTCTCTCATACTATAGTCTACACACAAGGAAAATCAGAGAGCAAAACCTATATTGCAGAGATCATCAGATGCCCTCAATTTTGCTGTCACCTTAAGGTAATCAGTCCTTTATACTAAGGCTTACATACTGGTAGGGAAAGTATTGTAAAGCTGAAGGGCCTTATCCTTCGACAGACATGTTGACATGGGAAAGGATGAGGCAGTGTACCTCATAAGATGAAAAAAAACCTGCTTGGACATTTTATAGTAAAGATTATAGAAATGAGAATTAATAATTATTCTTGTTCATATGTACAGTTTTTACTTAACTGCAGACATGCAGTATATGTATATCAGTATTTATGCATAATAGAAGAAATATATTTAATAAACTGGAGATAGAAATACCACAGGAAGTGTGATGTGTTCTTCCCCTTGTGTTTATGAATTTGGCTAAGGTTTTTGTTGAGTTTGATTTTGAATGTTCCCCTCGTTGGACTGGTTACTACCTTGTTCGTAAGAATCTCCTCTTCAGCAGTACTTTATCAAGATCTACTTTTTTCCTTGGTTTATATTATTTTTATTTTGCTTTGTCGCTGTCTCCCGCGTTTGCGAGGTAGCGCAAGGAAACAGAAGAAAGAAATGGCCCAACCCACCCCCATACACAATGTATATACATACACGTGTACACACGCAAATATACATACCTATACATCTCAATGTACACATATATATACACACACAGACACATACATATATACCCATGAACACAATTCACACTGTCTGCCTTTATTCATTCCCATCGCCACCTCGCCACACATGGAATACCATCCCCCTCCCCCCTCATGTGTGCGAGGTAGCACTAGGAAAGGACAACAAAGGCCCCATTCATTCACACTTAGTCTCTAGCTGTCATGCAATAATGCCCGAAACCACAGCTCCCTTTCCACATCCAGGCCCCACACAACTTTTCATGGTTTACCCGACGCTTCACATGCCCTGATTCAAATCCACTGACAGCACGTCAGCCTGGGTATACCACATCAATCCAATTCACTCTATTCCTTGCCCTCCTTTCACCCTCCTGCATGTTCAGGCCTCGATCACACAAAATCTTTTTCACTCCATCTTTCCACCTCCAATTTGGTCTCCCACTTCTCCTCGTTCCCTCCACCTCCGACACATATCCTCTTGGTCAATCTTTCCTCACTCATTCTCTCCATGTGCCCAAACCATTTCAAAACACCCTCTTCTGCTCTCTCAACCACGCTCTTTTTATTTCCACACATCTCTCTTACCCTTACATTACTTACTCGATCAAACCACCTCACACCATATATTGTCCTCAAACACCTCATTTCCAGCACATCCACCCTCCTGCGCACAACTCTATCCATAGCCCACGCCTCGCAACCATACAACATTGTTGGAACCACTATTCCTTCAAACATACCCATTTTTGCTTTCCGAGATAATGTTCTCGACTTCCACACATTCTTCAAGGCTCCCAGGATTTTCGCCCCCTCCCCCATCCTATGATTCACTTCCGCTTCCATGGTTCCATCCGCTGCCAGATCCACTCCCAGATATCTAAAACACTTTACTTCCTCCAGTTTTTCTCCATTCAAACTTACCTACCAGTTGACTTGACCTACCAGTTGACTTGACCCTCAACCCTACTGTACCTAATAACCTTGCTCTTATTCACATTTACTCTTAACTTTCTTCTTTCACACACTTTACCAAACTCAGTCACCAGCTTCTGCAGTTTCTCACATGAATCAGCCACCAGCGCTGTATCATCAGCGAACAACAACTGACTCACTTCCCAAGCTCTCTCATCCACAACAGACTTCATACTTGCCCCTCTTTCCAAAACTCTTGCATTCACCTCCCTAACAACCCCATCCATAAACAAATTAAACAACCATGGAGACATCACACACCCCTGCCACATACCTACATTCACTGAGAACCAATCACTTTCCTCTCTTCCTACACGGACACATGCCTTACATCCTCGATAAAAACTTTTCACTGCTTCTAACAACTTGCCTCCCACACCATATATTCTTAACACCTTCCACAGAGCATCTCTATCAACTCTATCATATGCCTTCTCCAGATCCATAAATGCTATATACAAATCCATTTGCTTTTCTAAGTATTTCTCACATACATTCTTCAAAGCAAACAGGTGATCCACACATCCTCTACCACTTCTGAAACCACACTGCTCTTCCCCAATCTGATGTTCTGTACATGCCTTCACCCTCTCAATCAATACCCTCCCATATAATTTACCAGGAATACTCAACAAACTTATACCTCTGTAATTTGAGCATTCACTCTTATCCCATTTGCCTTTGTACAATAGCACTATGCACGCATTCCGCCAATCCTCAGGCACCTCACCATGAGTCATACATACATTAAATAACCTTACCAACCAGTCAACAATACAGTCACCCCCTTTTTTAATAAATTCCACTGCAATACCATCCAAACCTGCTGCCTTGCCGGCTTTCATCTTCCGCAAAGCTTTTACTACCTCTTCTCTGTTTACCAAATCATTTTCCCTAACCCTCTCACTTTGCACACCACCTCGACCAAAACACCCTATATCTGCCACTCTATCATCAAACACATTTAACAAACCTTTTGAAATACTCACTCCATCTCCTTCTCACATCACCACTACTTGTTTTCACCTCCCCATTTGCGCCCTTCACTGAAGTTTCCATTTGCTCCCTTGTCTTACGCACTTTATTTACCTCCTTCCAGAACATCTTTTTATTCTCCCTAAAATTTAAAGATACTCTCTCACCCCAACTCTCATTTGCCCTTTTTTCACCTCTTGCACCTTTCTCTTGATCTCCTGTCTCTTTCTTTTATACATCTCCCACTCAATTGCATTTTTTCCCTGCAAAAATCATCCAAATGCCTCTCTCTTCTCTTTCACTAATAATCTTACTTCTTCATCCCACCACTCACCACCCTTTCTAATCAACCCACCTCCCACTCTTCTCATGCCACAAGCATCTTTTGCACAATCCATCACTGATTCCCTAAATACATCCCATTCCTCCCCCACTCCCCTTACTTCCATTGTTCTCACCTTTTTCCATTCTGTACTCAGTCTCTCCTGATACTTCCTCACACAAGTCTCCTTCCCAAGCTCACTTACTCTCACCACCCTCTTCACCCCAACATTCACTCTTCTCTGCAAACCCATACAAATCTTCACCTTAGCCTCCACAAGATGATGATCAGACATCCCTCCAGTTGCACCTCTCAGCACATTAACATCCAAAAGTCTCTCTTTTGCGCGCCTGTCAATTAACACGTAATCCAATAACGCTCTCTGGCCATCTCTCCTACTTACATATGTATACTTATGTATATCTCGCTTTTTAAACCAGGTATTCCCAATCACCTGTCGTTTTTCAGCACATAAATCTTCAAGCTCTTCACCATTTCCATTTACAACACTGAACACCCCATGTATACCAATTATTCCCTCAACTGCCACATTACTCACCTTTGCATTCAAATCACCCATCACTATAACCCGGTCTCGTGCATCAAAACCACTAACACACTCATTCAGCTGCTCCCAAAACACTTGCCTCTCATGATCTTTCTTCTCATGCCCAGGTGCATATGCACCAATAATCACCCATCTCTCTCCATCAACTTTCAGTTTTACCCATATTAATTGAGAATTTACTTTCTTACACTCTATCACATACTCCCACAACTCCTGTTTCAGGAGTACTGCTACTCCTTCCCTTGCTCTTGTCCTCTCACTAACCCCTGACTTTACTCCCAAGACATTCCCAAACCACTCTTCCCCTTTACCCTTGAGCTTCGTTTCACTCAGAGCCAAAACATCCAGGTTCCTTTCCTCAAACATACTACCTATCTCTCCTTTTTTTTTTTTTTCCTAGGTGTTTCCATCGTATTTTCTTAGCTAACATAGGGCCCTAGAGAGTAGTTTTTTAAAATTTACATTATCAGACCTCTGATTGATTTGAAACACAGCAAATTTCTTATTACTGAGGTTTTTTTTAATTGTGAGTGGATCCAATCCCCCTTTGCCTAATATAATCATTTATGTGTGAAGGGCAGAACAAGATTTTTTGGGGGCTCTATGATGTATAGTTTCTAGCCTTTCATTACCCTTCCATGAGGAACAAAAGACACAGCATATTTTGTTTAAGGCCTTTCCTTGAAGGGTACTTTTGTCTGTGACTGGGGCCAGTGACATTAAAAGGAAAAATAAATACCGTAGATGTCTTGGTTTGGTAAATTTGTAGGTAAAGGCATTACAATTCCTACTTGAAAATATGAAATTTTTGCCAGTTAAGCATAGTTCCTTTTACTTATGTGGTCACCCATACACACTCCTAGCTACACCTGTCTTTCCCCACCATTACAGCCTGACCTTTTAACATCTCTTTCAGTATATATTATGAGAATTGTTCTTGCCAAAATGACAACCATTTGCTTTCATTTCTAATAATTACAAATTGTTTTGATTTTCCTTCGGTCAATCTACAAACCAGTTATAGATGTTTCCACCTCTTCTCAGAGAGTTGAATGCATCAAATGATTATTCTTGAGGCTCTTTATTGAAGTTTTGCTGAACACTGTACTAAGAAAAATTGATTCAAGTTCTATAGCCTGGTTGTGCTACAAGAATGCATTACTGTAAAGTTCAGCACCGCATCATCCACTCTATCCTGGAAACTTCACATAATGAATATCACAAAGTGTGATTTCCAAAATCAGGGGTTATTGTATTGGTGCTGCAATTATCATTATTCTGAACAGCTATTCGATTTCTGCTGGGATCTCATTCACCCTGCTATGGAGAATTGGTCACATCAGAGATGGCTCTTCCATCTCTCTCTTAGCCAGAATGGAATCAAAAGCCTCTTACTTTATTGACTCTCTTGCTTCACCTCTCTTCAACTATCCCTTTCCATCTGTTATGATGTTACTGCCCTCCCTTTGTTTTGCAGGTATGATTTCAGCCTCTGTTCTTGTGAGCTGACCATATGTGTCCCAGCTTTTAAGGCTTGAACCCATGGCAAAGCAAAGGTGTGGAATTCTGTTTCTTCTTTAATGTTTCTGTTTTCCTGTAACTTTTCTGTAGGAGTCAGGTCTACAAACATTAGAGAAACTCAGTTTATTTTCTACATTCTTTTTCTCAAACTTTATAGATTTTTCATTTAGTTCATGGTGGCCACAACAGGGGCATGTTCTTACCTGCACCATGTCATTTACTATATAGAATAATAACACATTGTTTCCTTCAAGATATTCTGCCATTTCCCTTATTTCTCATTCAAGAAATTTCTATATAACAGTTGTGAGGCAGATAGATCTATAATATCTTAGGAGGCAGATAGATCTGTAATATCTTAGGCTGCTTTCTGTCGCCTTTTTTACAACCTTTACTGGTATATAGGTCACAGTGGATATCTTGCTGTTGCTTGTTACAGTGCTTTGATAGGTAGTTGAAGACAATCAAGTAGAAGACAGTCAGCTATCTCTTTATATGCATTCATCTTACCTTAGTTGTCAAGTTTTCAAGGCTATACAGGAAGATCTCCATTCCAAATATCCATAGTCTGACAGCATTTGAAATCCTGACACTCACACATTTATGATAATGCCAGAATGGTGCATAAGTTTCCAAAGTTGGAATTTGAGACATTAGTGCCTCATGCTTTCCTTTGTTATTTCTGTGGATTTTGACATTGATCTGCCCATGTGATGGCATACATGTGTTAAACACCCATTATGTTCTTTTGTTTTCTTTTTGCTAGTATCATTTCCACGTTTAAGAGTCTGGTTGGGATCTTAATGAGTATTTCTAAGTCCAGCACTATGACTTGTGTGTAGTTTGGCATCTTAATTCATGGTAAGTAGCATTAAGGTTCATTCTTATTAAACTGTAATCACACATGTTATTAATGATGAGATTTTTTTTGAACCTTTATTGTTCAGTCTGAAATGTTAAGTGTGATATTTTTCTACCTCAGAAATGCTGAGTAGATTTGCTTGGTCTTCATCACTGTACTAGATACAAATTGTTATTTTCCCCAATTGGTTCATTAATGATTTGATAGACAAAGCTGTTTTCTGAGAAATTTATTTTTTGTTCAACTCTGTTCCTGCACTTGTGCTTGATCCCTATTATTTATTTTGTTTCTTTCATTTTTGTCATCCATTTCCTTTGTTAGTGAGATAGCACCAGGACCAAGAACAGATGAAGAAATGGCCTCATTTGCTCACATCTATTCTCAAGCTGTCATGTGTAATGCACCAAAACAACAGCTCCCTATCCACAACCAGACCCCACAGACCTTCCTATGGTTGTCCCAGGCTGCTTCATATACCCAGGAACAGTCCATTGACTGCATTAATCCCTCTGGATACAACATTGCTACAGTTCACTCCACCCCATGTACACCTACCCTCCTGCATGTTCAGGCCTTAATCTCTCAGAACAGTTTTCACCCCATCCTTCCATCTTTATTTGGTCTGCCTTTTTAACCCCTTCAGTTTTGACTCATATATCCTCTTTATTAACATGTTCTCACTAATTCTCTTTTTTTTATCCAAGCATTTTCACATCCTCTTAGCTATCTCAACCATACTCTTCTTATTACCATACATTTCATTTCCAACACATCCATCCCCCATTAATACATCCATACAACATTATTGGGACTACCATAACTTCAAGCATACCCAGTTTTGCCATCCAATATAGTAACCTCTTTTTCCACACATTTATCTCTGCTCCTAGAACCTTTGCTCCTCACCAACTCTATGACTAACCTCTGCTTCCATGATTACATTTGCAGCCATATCCACTTTCAGTTATCTAAAATGCTCAACTTCTTCCTAGTTTTTCCTTTCAGACTCACCCCATCTGCCTTGTCTCTCTGCACTAGTAAA
Source organism: Panulirus ornatus (assembly GCF_036320965.1). Classification (NCBI taxonomy): domain Eukaryota; kingdom Metazoa; phylum Arthropoda; class Malacostraca; order Decapoda; family Palinuridae; genus Panulirus; species Panulirus ornatus. Next base: position 43,048,565 of record NC_092239.1, on the reverse strand, counting down.
CTTAATAATCTTGCTTTTATTGGCATTTATTTGTAACTTTCTCTTTTTACACACTCTCCCTAACTCTAGACACCAAATTCTCCAGTTTCTTACTTGAATCTGTCACCAGTGCTGTTTCATCATCAAACAACAACTAACTCACTTCCCAGGTCCCTCACCCCCTTCAGACTGAATACCAGCCCTGCTTCCCAAGACCCTTGCATTTATTCCCTTACCATCCCATTGATAAATGGATTAAAAAGCCATGGTAACATTACATACCCACCCACTCACTTTCACTTGCAACCACTCACCCTCCTCTTTACCCACTTGCACACATGCCTTACTCTCTTGGTAAAAACTCCTCTGCATCTAATAGTTTTCTACCTACACCATATTTCTGTAACACCTTCCCCAAAAGTATCTCTGTCAGCCATATCATATGCTCTCTCCAGATCCATGAATGCCACAGACAAATCCTTTTTTGTCTCAAGTATTTCTCACACTTATTCTTCAAAGCAAACACCTGGTCCACACATCCTCAACCTCTCTTGTAACCACATTGTTCCTCCCCAAGCTGATTCTTTTTGCATGCCACCATGTTCTCAATCACCACTCATCTAAACAGCTTAATGGGTGCACTCATCAACCTAATATATCGAACACTCACTTTTGTTTCTTTTCCTTTATACAGTGGCTCTATACATGCATTCTGCCAATCTTCAGGCACTTCACCATGGTCCATACATATATTGAAAATCTCTAACTAACCCAACAATAACATCAGTCACTCCTTTAAGAAATTCAGTTTTGATAGCATCCACCCCAGCCGCCTTGCCATATTTCATCTTATGCTAGACTTTCACCTCTTCCCTTTTCATCAACCAGTTGCCACTTTTCATACAACCCTGACCTAAATGCTTCACATCTGCCAATATATCACCAGTCACATTCAACAGTCCTTCAGATTACTCACTCTATCTCCTCTTCACCTTGTCAGTACCCGTTATCACTTTCCCACTTGTTTTTCTCATGCTGTTAACATCTTCCCAAAACTTTGTATTCTCCTTGGAGTTTGCTAACACTCACTCACCTTAATCCTCATTTGCATTCTTATTTCAACCCCTGCACCTTCCTCTTTACTTCCTGCCTTTCTCATGTGCATTTCCCAGTCACTTACACTCCTTCTCTTTAAGTACTGCCAACACATGCCTCTTTTTTCTCTCACTAGCAACTTTACTTTGTCATCCCATCAGTCACTGCTCTTTCTCTTTTGCCTTCCTCCAGTCTTCCACATGCCACACACTTCTCTTGTACATATCAACATTGCTTCCTTGAATACCTCCCATTCCTCACCCACTACCTATAGCTTGTTTTACTCTCATCTTTTGCCAGTTTACTCCCAGTCTCTCTTGATATTTCTTCTCACTTCATCCTTCCTTCTCACCCACATACACTTATGTATATCCTCTTTTTAAATCAGGTATATCCATTTGCAAGTCCTTTTTCAACACACATTTTTCAACACACCTTACTGAATACCCCATGTCCCCCAATTATACCATGAACTGCTACACTACTCACTTTCCTATTTAACTTACCCATCAGGAGTACCCAGTCTCTTGCATTAAAACTGTAAATAGACCCTTTCAAGTGCTTCCAAAACACTCGCCTCTAATCATCTTCTCATGGCCAGGTGCATAAGCACTAATGATCACCCATCTCTCATTCTCCACATTTAGTTTTACCCACATTAGGCTGAAGCTCACTTTACACCCTTTCACACATTTCCATAACTCCTGCTTCAGATGTAGTGCTACCCTTTCCTTATCTCTCGCCACCTCATTAACTCCTGACTTAACCCAAAGACTTTCCCAAACCTTTATCCCCATTACCCTTGAACTTTGTTTTCACTTAGAACTAAAACATCCAGGTTCCTCTCCTAAAACTTACAGTCTATCTCTCCTTTCTTCTTTTCCATCTTTTAGAAATATAATATAAGAAAGGAAGGGCTTCCAGCCCTCCCCTGCTCCCTCCCCTCGTAGTCTTTTCTACAACATACAGGGAATACATGGTTGGAATTTTTTCTCCCTTATCTCCATTATATATTTGGTAAATTGTCCTCTGATTCCAGCAGGATTTTTGAGATGTTCTGCAAACAGTTCTGGGTAGAGGATGGTTTATTTACTACAGCACATAAACACTGTTGTTCATGTCTGAATGATTTACAGCTGTGATTACCTGAACAGGTGTAAGTAAAGATTTCACATACAGCCTAATGACCACCTCATCTGCTTATTCTATTCCTGTTAGATATTCTTATTTCACTTACTCTTATGAAAAGTCTTTAGTGTTACAGTTGTGCAAGGTCTCAGCTAAAGGAGCAATGTAAATAGTTTAATTTTTGAGTAGATGTCTTGACTGATGTATCTCCTAAGTTTCTTGCACTGAAAATTGATACCATGTTATTTCCAATCAATGATGACCAAATTGTGTGTCCTTTATCACCTGCATGTTCTTGATTTAGCCTGACATGGCCTGTCCCATGGTTGCTCTAAGCTACCTGTCTTATTTCCTCCCTTACTTGACTAATCCCTCCATGACCTCTCTCGTCCCTTTTTACTCCTGTTAGGGGATCCTGGCTGTAATGAGGGTTTCCCTTCTCAATTGCAGTATAGACTTGACAACTGATGATACTGCCAAGCCTATCCACACAAATGGGGGACATGTGAATACCATCCTTGCAAATTAGGTCAGGGCTGTCAGTGAACAAGTCCCAGACAGCAGTGAAGTTTACTCCTTCTTCATTGCACACCTTATGAAGCCTTTCATTAATGCCTAGAGCTCTACTTAGACTATCAGAAAAACATGTGGGTAGTATACTGTTTACAAAACATCTTATCAAATTTATTTATAGCTCTCTTTTTGTATGGATAAGATTTTCATACCTATTCAGGTATCATCCACAAGCAATATGAAGCTCTTTGTTTTGGTATCTGTATGAGATATGGGAATGAGAAATAACATAAATGCTAGCACAGTTTCATGGGAAAAGCTTTTTACAGTGTTGTAATGGGATTTCACATAGTGTACAATATAGTATATGAATCTGTTTGTTTGGAAGTTGTAGATCCACCATTCCGTTTTACCCTTTTTCCTACTGTATGCATATTGTATGCTATTATTCCATGTTCACAAAGTTACAATCTTAAGGAAAGTCGGCAGTTCACGTTAGCATTTTGTTTGCTTCTTAATGCTTCAAAGATTTTATCATGGTGATTAAGCTATTGTGATAGGCATGATCTTTTCCCTGCTTCTATGTTGCTCTTGGTTTTATGAATTTTTTTATTCCATACAGTTTACTTGATAGAACTCTGAAAACTATTGACAGTTTGTGATGTTAGCACTTTTGCTTTGCTTCCTCTGTGGAGAGGACTTTTTAACTTTCAAAAACATCATAGTGCAGGTTTCCTCTATGAACAGTTTTATGTATAAGTACTCTTTGTAGTGGAATATTGCATTGTTTTATATTAACTAAATTCCATGAGTTTGTTGCTGCTGAAGAAAATATTATTGGGATGGTTTATTCTTTTACTGCGAGAATTGCATGTGTGTGAATGAACATGTTTTATAAATTGACTGCAAAAAAAATTGCAGTGTCTCCATGGCATCGAAGAAAACATTTCTCTTTTGCTGCATGAATTGTTACCTCTCAAATGGCTTCTAAAATGCTTGCTGAACCATGCAGACTACTTTCATTTGTAAATAACTTAAGTAAATGTGAATGTAAACAAATAACAATGACCCATCTACTCTTAACAACTATCTTTACATTTTTGCTGTATTATTAATGCAAGTCTATTAAGTTGTATGCACATTTTTTACATGATATACAGAGCAAGAGTTTATTTTATAGTATACTTCATAAATACTATATGAAGAAGTTATGATGAATAGATTTTTTTTTAGAGAGACTTTGATGCCTGTTTTGTTTAATTTTCTTTTTTCATTCCCTTCTAGTTTATCATACATCATGCATCAAAAGAGGAAAAGAATCATTACAGCAAAGGAGATGGAAGAAATACTTCAGACAGAAACCTAGACATTGCAAATGATTTTTCTATTATATATATAAATTTTGCTAATTTTGATTCATATATTGGATGTTATGTTTGTGGATTGTGGTAGTATTGTTTATAGATTATGCAAATCTATAAACACACACACACATATATGATGTTTACTCCCCACACCTCACACATGAACACAAAGACTACAAAAAAAATTAACCTCGAAACTGGTACCAGATTTGGCCTTTGCCATCACACCAACCTTTGACTTTACTTTTATGACATTTCCAAACTATTCTTCTCCTTCTCCTTTCAGCTTTGTTTCACTGAGAGCCAAAACAAGCTGTTCCTTTCCTAAAACATACTACCTATCTCTCCTTTCTTCTAATCCTGGTTACAACCACACACATCCTGACTTCCCAGCCTGAGCCTTGGAGGAGGATAAGCACTCCCCTCCTGGCTCCTTCCTCTTTTCCATTTTTTAGAAATGTAAGTACAAGGTGGTAGTGGTGGGGGTTCCAGGTCCCTGCTTCCACCCCTCTTAGTTCCCTTCTATGACGCACAGTGAATATGTAGGGAAAATTTTTTCTCCTATACTCTAGGAAAAGAAAGGCAGTGGATTTGGATGGTATTGCAGTAGAATTTATTAAGAAGGGGTTACTGTGTTATTAAATGGTTGGTGAGGATGTTCATTTTATGTATGGATCATGGTGAAGTGCCTGAGGATTGGAGAATGCATCCATAGTGCCACTATACAAAGGCAGAAGGGATAAAGGTGAGTGTTCAAACTACAGAGGCATAAGTTTGTTGAGTATTCCTGGGAAATTAGATGGGAGGGTATTGATTGAGAGGTTGAAGGCATGTACAGAGCATCAGATTGGGGAAGAGCAGTGTGGTTTCAGAAGTGGTAGAGGATGTATGGATCAGATGTCTGCTTTGAAGAATTTATATGAAAAATGTTTAGAAAAAGAGATGGATTTGTATGTATCATTTATGGAGAAGGCATATGATAAGGTTGATAGAGATGCTTTGTAGAAGGCCTTAAGAGTATATTGTGTGGGAGGTAACCTGTTAGAATCAGTGAGAAGTTTTCACCAAGGATGTAAGGCATGTGTACTTGTAGGAAGAGAGGAAAATGATTGGTTCCCAGTGAATGTCGGTCTGTGGCAGGAGTGTGCAGTGTCTCCATGGTTGTTTAATTTGTTTATGGATGGGGTTGTTAAGGAGGTAAATGCACTCAGTTGTTTTTTGCCGATGATACAGCTCTGGTAGCTGATTTGAGTGAGAAACTGCCAGCCTTCATCCATTCCTGTCGCTACTCCGTCACACAGGAAATAGTGTCGCTACACCCTGCTTGAGTGAGGTAGTGCTAGGAAAACAGACATGCTTGTGGCATGAAAAGCGTGGGAGGTGGGCATATTAGAAAGAGTAGTGAGTGGTGGGATGAAAAAGTAAGATTATTAGTGAAAGAGAAGAGAGAGGCATTTGGACGATTTTTGCAGGGAAATAATGCAAATGACTGGGAGATGTATAAAAGAAAGAGACAGGAGGTCAAGAGAAAGGTGCAAGAGGTGAAAAAGAGGGCAAATGAGAGTTGGGGTGAGAGAGTATCATTAAATTTTAGGGCGAATAAAAAGATGTTTTGGAAGGAGGTAAATAAAGTGCGTAAGACAAGGGAACAAATGGGAACTTCAGTGAAGGGGGCTAATGGGGAGGTGATAACAAGTAGTGGTGATGTGAGAAGGAGGTGGAGTGAGTATTTTGAAGGTTTGTTGAATGTGTTTGATGATAGAGTGGCAGATATAGGGTGTTTTGGTCGAGGTGGTGTGCAAAGTGAGAGGGTTAGGGAAAATGATTTTGTAAACAGAGAAGAGGCAGTAAAAGCTTTGCGGAAGATGAAAGCCGGCAAGGCAGCGGGTATATACATACACGTTCACACACACAAATATACATACCCATACATCTCAATGTACACATATATTTATTCACACACAGACACATACATATATACACATGCACACAATTCACACTGTCTGCCTTTTATTCATTCCCATCGCCACCTCGCCACACATGGAATAATATCCCCCAACCCCCCTCATGTGTGTGAGGTAGCGCTAGGAAAAGACAACAAAGGCCCCATTCGTTCACACTCAGTCTCTAGCTGTCATGCAATAATGCCCGAAACCACAGCTCCCTTTTCACATCCAGGCCCCACAGAACTTTCCATGGTTTACCCCAGATGCTTCACATGCCCTGATTCAATCCATTGACAGCATGTCGACCCCGGTATACCACATTCTTACTCTATTCCTTGCCCGCCTTTCACCTTCCTGCATGTTCAGGCCCCGATCACTCAAAATCTTTTTCACTCCATCTTTCCACCTCCAATTTGGTCTCCCACTTCTCCTCGTTCCCTCCACCTCTGACACATGTATCCTCTTTTTCAATCTGTCCTCACTGATTTTCTCCATGTGACCAAACCATTTCAATACACCCTCTTCTGCTCTCTCTACCACACTCTTTTTATTACCACACATCTCTCTTACCCTTTCATTACTTACTCGATCAAACCACCTCACACCACATATTGTCCTCAAACATCTCATTTCCAACACATCCACCCTCCTCTGCACAACCCTATCTATAGCCCATGCCTTGCAACCATATAACATTGTTGGAACCACTATTCCTTCAAACATACTCATTTTAGCTCTCTGAGATAACATGCTGGCCTTTCACACATTCTTCAACACTCCCAGAACCTTCGCCCCCTCCCCCACCCTGTGACTCACATCTGCTTCCATGGTCCCATCCACTGCTAAATCCACTTCCAGATATCTAAAACACTTCTTCCTCCAGTTTTTCTCCATTCACACTTACCTCCCAATTGACTTGCTCCCTCAAGCCTACTGAACCTAATATCCTTGCTCTTATTCACATTTACTCTCAGCTTTCTTCTTTATTCAAGCCATCACTGCTCCTGTAAATACATCCCATTCCTCCCCCACTCCCCTTATGTCATTTGCTTTCACCTTTTTCCATTCTGCACTCAATCTCCCTTGGTACTTCCTCACACAAGTCTGCTTTCCGAGCTCACTTACTCTCACCACTCTCTTCACCCCAACATTATCTCTTCTTTTCTGGAAACCTTCACCACTCACTTCACCCCAACTTCATCTCTTCTTTTCTGAAAACCTCTACAAATCTTCACCTTCACCTCCACAATATAATGATCAGACATCCTTCAAATTGCCCCTCTTTGCACATTAACATCCAAAAGTCTCTCTTTCACATGTCTATCAATTAACATGTAATCCGATAATGCTCTCTGGCCTTCTCTCCTACTTACATACATATAATTATGTATATCTCTCTTTTTGAACCTGGTATTCCCAATCACCAGTCCTTTTTCACCACACAAATCTACATCTCTTCACCATTTCCATTTACAACCTTGAACACCCCATGTACACCAATTTTACCCTGAAATGCCACATTACTTGCCTGTGTATTCAAATCACCCATCACTATAACTTGGTCTCGTGCATCAAAGCTGCTAACACACTCACTCAGTTGCTCCCAAAACATTTGCCTCTCATGATCTTTCTTCTCATTACCAGGTGCATAGACACCAATAATCACACATCTCTCGCCATCCTCTTTCAGTTTTACCCATATCAATCTTGAGTTTACTTTCTTACACTCTATCACATACTCCCACAACTCCTGCTTCAGGAGAAGTGTTCCTCCGTTTGCTCTTGTCCTCTCACCAACCCCTGACTTTACTCCCAAGACATTCCCAAACCACTCTTCCCCTTTACCCTTGAGCTTTGCTTCACTCAGAGTGAAAACATCCAGGTTCCTTTCCTCAAACATACTATCTGTCTCTCCTTTTTTCACATCTTTGTTACATCCACACACATTTAGACACCCCAGTCTGAGCCTTCAAGTAGGATGAGCACTCCACACATGACTCCTTCTGTTTCCCCTTTTAGAAAGTTAAAATACAAGGAGGGGAGGGTTCCTACCCCCCCACTCCCGTCCCCTCTAGCCGTCTTCTACGATACGTGAGGAATGCGTGGGAAGCATTCTTTTTCCCCTATCCCCTATGTATATTTATATTTATTTTGTTATACTTAGTCGCTGTCTCCCATGTTAGTGAGGTAGCACAAGGAAACAGATGAAAGAATGGCCCAACCCACCCACATACACATGTATATACATAAATGCCCACACACGCACATATACATATCTCCACATTTCAACATATACATACATATATATACACAGACATCTACATATATACACATGTACATATTCATACTTGCTGCCTTCATCCATTCCTGTTGCCACCCCACCACACATGAAATGGCATCCCCCACGCGTGCATGAGGGAGCACTAGGAAAAGACAACAAAAGCTACTTTCGTTTATGCTCAGTCTTTAGCTGTCATGTGTAATGCACTGAAACCACAGCTCTCTTTTCACATCCAGGCCCCCTAAAACTTTTCATGGTTTAGCCCAAATGCTTCAATTGCCCCAGTTCAATCCATTGACAGCGTGTCCAACCACATCGTTTCAATTCACTCTCTTCCTTGCATGCCTTTCACCCTTCTGTATCTTCAGGTCCCAATCGCTTAAAATCTTTTTCACTCCATCCTTCCACCTCTAATTTGGTCTCCCACTTCTCGTTCCCTCCACATCCGACACATATATCCTCTTTGTCAATCTCTCCTCTCTCATTCTCTCCATGTGACCAAACCATTTCAATACACCCTTTTCTGCTCTATCTACCACACTCTTTTTGTTACCACACATCTCTCTTACCCTTTCATTACTTACTCGATCAAACCATCTCACACCACATATTGTCCTCAAACTTCTCATTTCCAATACATCCACCCTCCTCCGCTCAACCCAATCTATGGCCCATGCCTCGCAATCATATAACATTGTTGGAACCACTATTCCTTCAAACATACTCATTTTTCCTCCGAGATAACGTTCTGGCCTTCCACACATCCTTAAACGCGATCAGAACCTTTGCCCCCTCCCTTATCCTGTGACTCACTTCCGCTTCCATGGTTCCATTCGCTGCTAAATCCACTCCCAGATATCTAAAACACTTCTGCCTCCAGTTTTTCTCCATTCACACTTACCTCCCAAATGACTTGTCCCTCAATCCTTCTGAACCAAATAACCTTGCTCTTATTCACATGGTGTACATGAGGTGTTCAGTGTTGTAAATGGAAATGGTGAAGAGCTTGTAGATTTATGTGCTGAAAAAGGACTGGTGATTGGGAATACCTGATTTAAAAAGAGAGATATACATAAGTATACATATGTATGGAGGAGAGATGGCCAGAAAGCGTTATTGGATTACATGTTAAATGATAGGTGCGCGAAAGAGAGACTTTTGGATGTTAATGTGCTGAGAGGTGGAACTGGAGGGATGTCTGATCATTATCTTGTGGAGGCGAAGGTGAAGATTTGTAGAGGTTTTCAGAAAAGAAGAGAGAATGTTGGGGTGAAGAGAGTGATGAGAGTAAGCGAGCTTGGGAAGGAGACTTGTGTGAGGAAGTACCAGAAGAGACTGAGTACAGAATGGAAAAAGGTGAGAACAAAGGAAGTGAAGGGGGCTAATGGGGAGGTGATAACAAGTAGTGGTGATATGAGAAAGAGATTGAGTGAGTATTTTGAAGGTTTGTTGAATGTGTTTGATGATAGAGTGGCAGATATAGGGTGTTTTGGTCGAGTTGGTGAGCAAAGTGAGAGGGTTAGGGAGAATGACTTGGTAAACAGAGAAGAGGTAGTAAAAGCTTTGTGGAAGATGAAAGCCGGCAAGGCAGCGGGTTTGGATGGTATTGCAGTGGAATTTATTTAAAAAGGGGGTGACTATATTGTTGACTGGTTGGTAAAATTATTTAATGTATGTATGACTCATGGTGAGGTGCCTGAGGACTGGCAGAATACATGCATAGTGTCATTGTACAAAGGCAAAGGGGATAAGAGTGAGTGCTCAAATTACAGAGGTATAAGTTTGTTGAGTATTCCTGGGAAATTATTTGAGAGGGTGAAGGCATGTACAGAGCATCAGATTGGGGAAGAGCAGTGTGGTTTCAAAAGTGGTAGAGGATGTGTGGATCAGGTGTTTGCTTTGAAAAATATATGTGAGAAATACTTAGAAAAGCAAATGGATTTGTATGTAGCATTTATGGATCTGGAGAAGGCATATGACAGAGTTGCTAGAGATGCTCTGTGGAAGGTATTAAGAATATATGTTGTGGGAGGTAAGTTGTTAGAAGCAGTGAAAAGTTTTTATCGAGGATGTAAGGCATGTTTACGAGTAGGAAGAGAGGAAAGTGATTGGTTCTCAGTGAATGTTGGTTTGCGGTAGGGGTGCGTGATGTCTCCATGGTTGTTTAATTTGTTTATGGATGGGGTTGTTAGGGAGGTGAATGCAAGAGTTTTGGAAAGAGGGACTAGTTTGCAGTCTGTTGTGGATGAGAGAGCTTGGGAAGTGAGTCAGTTGTTGTTCACTAATGATACAGCGATGGTGGCTGACTCGGGTGAGAAACTGCAGAAGCTGGTGACTGAGTTTGGTGAAATATGTGAAATAAGAAAGATAAGAGTAAATGTGAATAAGAGTAAGGTTATTAGGTACTGTAGGGTTGAGGGACAAGTCAATTGGGAGGTAAGTTTGAATGGAGATAAACTGGAGGAAGTGAAGTGTTTTAGATGTCTGGGAGTGGATATGGCAGCGGATGGAACCATGGAAGTGGAAGTGAATCATAGGGTGGGGGAGGGGGCAAACGTTGTAGGAGCGTTGAAAAGTGTGTGGAAGTCGAGAACGTTATCTTGGAAAGCAAAAAGGGTACATTTGAAGGAATAGTGGTTCCAACAATGTTATATGGTTGCAAGGTTTGGGCTATAGAGTTGTGCAGAGGAGGGTGGATGTGCTGGAAATGTGATGTTTGAGGACAATATGTGGTGTGAGGTGGTTTGATCGAGTAAGTGATGAAAGGGTAAGAGGGATGTGTGGTAATATAAAGAGTGTGGTTGAGAGAGCAGAAGAGGGTGTTTTGGAATGGTTTGGTCATATGAAGAGAATGAGTGAGGAAAGATTGACAATTGAGGCTATATGTGTCAGAGGTGGAGGGAACAAGAAGTGGGAGACCAAATTGAAGGCGGAAGGATGGAGTGAAAAAGATTTTGAGTGATTGGGGCCTAAACATGCAGGAGGGTGAAAGGCATGCAAGGAATAGAGTGAATTGGAGCAATGTGGTATACCAGGGTCGACATGCTGTCACTGGATTGAACCAGGGCATGTGAAGTGTCTAGGGTAAACCATGGAAAGTTTTTAGGGGCTTGGATGTGGAAAGGAGCTGTGGTTTCAGTGCATTAGACATGACAGCTAGAGACTGAGTGTGAACGAATGTGGCCTCTTGTCTTTTCCTAGCGCTACCTCGCTCACATGTGGGGAAGGGGGTTTTCATTTCATGTGTGGTGGGTTGGCGACGGGAATGAATAAGGGCAGACAGTATGAATTATGTACATGTGTATATATGTATATGTCTGTGTGTGTGTGTGTATATATATATATATATGTATGCGTTGGGATGTACAAGTATGTATATGTGTGTGTGTGGATGTGTATGTGGGTGGGTTGGGCCATTCTTTCGTCTGTTTCCTTGCGCTGCCTTGCTAACGCGGGAGACAGCGACAAAGTATAATAAATAAATAAATATATTGATTGAGAGGGTGAAGGCATGTATAGGGCATCAGATTGGGGAAGAGCAGTGTGGTTTCAGAAGTGGTAGAGGATGTTTGGATCAGGTGTTTGCTTTGAAGAATGTATGTGAGAAATACTTAGAAAAACAGATGGATTTGTATGTATCATTTATGGATATGGAGAAGGCATATGATGGAGTTGATTGAAATGCTTTGTGGAATGTATTCAGAGTGGTGTGGGAGTGGGAGGCAAGTTGCTAGAAGCAGTGAAAAGTTTTTATTGAGGATGTAAGGCATGTGTACGAGTAGGAAGAGAGGAAAGTGATTGGTTCCCAGAGAATGTCGGTTTGTGGCAGGAGTACGTGATGTCTCCATGGTTGTTTAATGTTTATGGATTGGGTTGTTATGGAGGTGAATGCAAGAGTTTTGGAAAGAGGGACAAGTATGCAGTCTGTTGTGGAAGTGAGTCAGGTGTTGTTCGCTGATGATATGGCACTAGTGGCTTATTCGGGTGAGAAACTGCAGAAGCTGGTGACTGAATTTGGTAAAGTGTGTGAAAGAAGAAAGCTGAGAGTAAATGTGAATAAGAGCAAGGTTATTAGGAAGTGAAGTGTTTTAGATATCTGGGGGTGGATTTGGCAGCAGATGGAACCATGGAAGCATAAGTGAGTCATTGGGTGGGGGAGGGGACAAAAGTTTTGGGAGCGTTGAAAAATGTGTGGAAGGCGAGATCATTATCTCAGAAAGCGAAACTGGGTATTTTTGAAGGAATAGTGATTCCAACAATGTTATGTGGTTGCAAGGTGTGGGCTATAGGTAGGGTTGAGCAGAGAAGGGTGGATGTGTTGGAAATGAGATGTTTGAGGACAATTTGTGGTGTGGGGTGGTTTGATCGAGTAAGTAATGAAAGGGTAAGAGAGATAATAAAAAGGTAATAAAGGTAATAAAAAGAGTGTGGTTGAGAGAGCAGAAGAGGATGTATTGAAATGTTTTAGTCACATGGAGAGAATGAGTGAGGACAGATTGACAAAGAGGATATATTTGTCAGAGGTGGAGGGAACGAGGAGAAGTGGGAGACCACTTTGGAGTTGGAAGGATGGGGTGAAAAAGATTTTGAGCAATCGGGGCATGAACATGCAGGAGGGTGAAAGGTGTGCAAGGAATCGTGTGAATTGGAACAATTTGGTATACTGAGGTTGATGTGCTGTCAATGGATCGAACCAGGGCATGTGAAGCGTCTGGGGTAAACCATGGAAAGTTTTGTGGGACCTGGATGTGTAAAAGGGAGCTGTGGTTTCGATGCATTATACATGACAGCTAGAAACTGAGTGTGAACAAGTGTGGCCTTTGTTGTCTTTTCCTAGCGCTACCTCGCGCACTTGCCAGGGGAGGGGGTTGTCATATCATGTGTAGGAGGATGGCAACGGCAATGAATAAAAGCAAGTATGAATTGTGGACATGTGTTTATATGTATATGTCTGTGTATGTATAGGGGCAGACAGTGTGAATTGTGTGCATGGGTATATATGTATGTGTCTGTGTGTGTATATATATGTGTACATTGAGAAGTATAGGTATGTATATTTGCGTGTGTGGGCGTGTGTGTGTGTACATTGTGTATGGGGGTGGGTTGTGCCATTTCTTTCGTCTGTTTCCTTGCGCTACCTCGCAAACGCGGGAGACAGCGACAAAGCAAAATAAATGAATAAATAAATGTATATGTATGTATACGTTGAAATATATAGGTATGTATATGTGTGTGTGTGTGGACGTGTATGTATATGCATGTGTATATAGGCGGGTTGGGCCATTCTTTCGTCTGTTTCCCTGTGCTACCTCGCTAATGCGGGAAACGGCAACAAAGTATAATAATGATTAAAAAATAATATTCACACTTTTTTTCACTTAACATTACCCTCTTGTCTCAGGAGTCCCTTCAGTCCTTATGCAACACTCAGAAAACTGGTGACTTCCTTTATTTTGGACCATACGTCACAAAGTGTTGAGATATACTTGTGTGTTAAGCTCAGTGCAGTGCAGTTGAGTTGTAAGTGCTTTGTGTCTTTATGGCAGTTTTGTCATGGGCATGAAGGTTTTTGGGTTATGTTGAAATGGGGTTGATAGCATTGTAGTGATGGATGATTCTGAGAGCATAAACAGGGAAGTGTGATTCATAATTGTCTGGGGAGTGTGGTTTCTGATGGGTGCCTGTGCTGAGGTGTGGAGTTTAAGATTGAGTTGGGAATTCAGATGTTTAGTGCTTCATACGTTATATCAGTATGTTTGTGTTTTGTATGTGTATGTTTTCTCTTTGTTGAGGGAAGGGGATCTGTGAGCAGAGGGTGCTAAAATGTGAGGTAGAGGCAAGATTTTTATTTATTCTTAAGGGTTGTTGGTTAGCTATGTGGTGGTTGGAGTGGGAAGGGTCTAGTGCTGTTTCATAGTGTTGACCTCCAAGCTTGTTGAAGTAGGACTATATTAGGAGGATCTTATTTCATTGAGTTGAGCGTTTGTGGTGGATGCTTCAAGAATTTTAATGGCGCACTGGTGCAGTATCTGTGGATTAACATGGATGGAGCTTATAGCATTGAACAACTGTGATTATGCCATTGCATCATTATATGCAGTCTCTCCCAGCTTCATCATTTATTAAGTGCTTCTGATATTATATGATTTAAGTTATTTTACTATTTGAGTTTTATGAAACCATGGAAATGGAAGTGAGTAATGCACAGCAAGTGATAGTTGTGCCTTTCATAGGAAAAAAACAAGGAAGGATATTAAATCTAGAAGTAATGAAGATGTCTTGATACATTCTGATACTAGACAATGGAGCTGTTGATATTGCTGAGGTACTTGTGTCACAGCTTATGTCACTTGGAAAAACTCATGTTAAATGAAGACAAAGGATGTGCTCAGAATGTCACACCATTAAGTGCTACTAAGATAACCCAGTAGAAGTGACATTATGGTAAGCATATTGCAAAGTAAATGTAAGGGGCCTCTTAGCAAAGCAAATAATAACAAAGCAATTTTGCTACCTGACTGATGTTTCTGTTGGTATTTCAGTGAGAAATTTCTTACCAGAAATGTCTCCCTGTTTATATCATTATATCACTAGAAAAGTTGAATTTTGTCATTATTTGTTTCACTTAAAGTCACACTTTTCAGGAAAGCATCTTGAATTTCTGTATCGCACTATTGAAGAAAGAAGTTCAAGATATAGTAAACTTTCATCTGTGTTGCTGTGGGCTGGTATTGAGTGGACAGAGAAGGGCTTGAGTTGGCTGTTTGGATGCTCGTTACCTGATTGTGTGATGATTTTATTTTTTCCTTGTGTGATCGAGTTCACACGCCTTATATCACACTTAATGATTTTTTCAGGCATAATTTCCATAACACATTATTCACTCATTTTTTACATACATATTTTTTTGCTTGTTATAGATATTACTTATTTACATATTTGCACTGGTTGATCTTTATGTATATGCTCGTTACCTGATTGTGTGATGATTTTATTTTTTCCTTGTGTGATCGAGTTCACACACCTTAAATCACACTTAATGATTTTTTCAGGCATAATTTCCATAACACATCATTCACTTATTTTTTACATACGTATTTTTTTGCTTATTATAGATATTACTTATTTACCTATTTGCACTGGTTGATCTTTATGTATATGAGTAAATGAACAAGAAAAATATTTTCATCAAAAATGTAAACACCAATACAAAAGATAGCATCTTTTACTTAAAGAATTACTACTATAGTAGACATGTAGTTTGGCATCTCACCAAGTTGATGTTTACTCACTCCCTCTGATGATCTGTAGGTGACTGATATGTATATTTTTCCAGCTGTTGTCAGCAACATTACATGACTTAAGGGTGATCAGCTGAGAAGATTGTGGCAAAAATTATCATGACCTTTGATGTCCACTACAGTCACCTACACTCACATGTATTTACATGCACCACATGTTGAGGGTTGAAATTTAGAAAGAGATGTAGGTAGAAATTGCATCCGAGCATAGATATTACTCACTATTCTGATGCTGCATAGTTGCAAATTATTACTATGGAACCCCAAGACCTCTTTAGTGGGTCTGCTGCAGCATCAAGGCTCCACTTTGTGCAAGAATAGTGAAGTGATGGACTCCTTTCAGAGAATGGACTCCTTTAAGAGAAGGTCCTCAACAGTACTGTACTTCTTGCCATCCACTGATGATGATATGGCCTTGCCAAGGGTGAGTTCTCACTTCAGTGTGATCACTAACCCACAGAGTCTGGTAACACCAGTCAAATTAAGAGAGGAAATACATTTATTGTAAGATGGATTGAGTGCTCAAGTGAGGAAGAAAGGGGAAGTGAGTTGAAGTATGGAGAGTGGAAACCATCATGACTGCATTAGAGAACAGAGAGAACCAGAAGAGCCAACAAAATAGAATTTAGAAAGACCTATGCTATACCTTTTCATCAACTTTGGAGATGTTAAGGAGCACAATGAAAGATTCCCCAAAATCCACGAGAGAAGAGGACCAGAGATGACTCACATAGGAGAATTCACCACAAGACTTAGCTCCACAAAAGCGTTATTGGTGTTCCGTGGAAAGGGAATGAGGTTGTAAGTGTTTGAAAAAGTGAGTGTTAGAGTTCGGATATGGAGATAACAGAATTGAATACAGTGAGGCAGTACCAAGAAGGATTAGTTTCGTCTCCTTTTACAGGGATGGGATGCACCAAGGCATGCTCCCAAGATGGAAAACATGGGTTTTTAAAACAAAAAAATATGAAAAATGTTAGCAATGCCCATTTATCACTAAGAAATTACTTGGAAGGCCTTATGTGAAGGATTAGACTCAGTGGGAAGGATTGTAGGGGAGGATTAGATACAGATTTCTCCAGAGTAGACTTAGAGAAATCCTGGAGAGTGACTTTTCAGTTTAGAAAAGTTAGCCATACACTTGTAGATTGATCAGGTTAGTAAAGAAGAAAAGTATAATTGCAGAAGTTATGGAGATAGTTTGGTTGAGGAACATGAAGCTTTAAGCATTGAAGAAGTAAGATTAGCCCACTTTCTCTTATGACAGTATGCTTGATACTAAAAAGAACTGCTTTGCAGTGATTCTAAGCAGAATGAAGTTAACAAGAAAGGAAGAATTTCTTGATCCAATACACTGTGTCCCTTATGCAAGAGGCATCAGGGCAAGAGCTGTCTACCATGGCTTGGGGGATAGAATTTTTTAAAAGCGATGTATGACTATGTCTCGGCCAAGACGACCTCCTCTACATGGTCAACTTAGCTAGGAGCATGAATCTCATCCCACTTATATATTTTTGATGCACAGATTTAATTACATGGGTACTTAAGGTCTCATGATCAGCTGTTTAATGTTCACCAGCCAGTCTGTTGATGTGTTTAATGAGAATTCACATGACTTTAATTTGTAAGGCAGGTAAGAAACCCTTTGACTGGGCTCTAAGTTAATTCCTTTTGTAGAAGTTCATTAGCACTTTTACATAAACTACTTATTTTTTTTTTTTTTTACTGTGCTGGGTATATCTCTGT
The DNA here is from genome assembly GCF_036320965.1 of Panulirus ornatus. Taxonomy (NCBI): domain Eukaryota; kingdom Metazoa; phylum Arthropoda; class Malacostraca; order Decapoda; family Palinuridae; genus Panulirus; species Panulirus ornatus. The sequence continues at coordinate 43,031,212 of NC_092239.1, read as the reverse complement.
TGATAAAGAACTTTGAAATATTGAATCTTAGTTTGCAGATATCATGTATAGTGTATAACAAGCACAATTTATGGCTCATCTGTGACCTTTGTCGCCCTTTTGTTATCCTCTATGTGATAACAAAATTTTCTACTTCTCATTCCATATATTACAATTTATTTAAGGAGTTAGACTATGTCATACTCCCTGCTGAGTCAGTTGGAGATCCTTTGGTGACCCTTTTCCAAAAGCTGCCTCCAGTTAGTAGAACTGAAAAGAAAATCTTAAGACCTGATCACTCATTGTGGAGGACATATTCAATTGCAGTACAAAAATAGCACTAGGTTTCTGAAGTGCAGATAATGAAGAGTTTACTGTATTTGGATTAAGCTTGATAGCCAGAAGTTAGATTTTTGGGTGTTACATACTATAGTTACTGTTCCTGTTTAACAGTGAATAGATCTTTGGGAATCAAAGCAGTTTTAGCATAAGAAAGTAGAGAAGATGGCATTAATATTTTCCAGGTCTTGTAGGTCTCCTTCTCTACATAATTGTGTTAGATGGAGATGTGTTGCTTCTCTGTGTTCATTGATACTTTACAATACAAAATGCTTGCTAAATAGGATATTGGAAACATCAGTCCATTTACTGTGGTTTGCATTCCTTTTTTTTCATGTAAGTAGTAACGAGTTTGATCAAATCCAGCAATGTTTTTATTCATGTTTTCTGTTAAGTGCTTATACTTGAGCATGAGAACTTGATTGGAAACTGGTGATATAACCCCGACGAGTATTTAGAGATTAGGTACTGGATAAGATTGGTAACATTTAAATACTTTTGACTGCATGTATCATTCATTTAGAAATATATATGTAGTGTGAAAGTTTTTCATCTTTTAATGTGTGGTACTAAGTTGTTATAGTTAAATGTAACGTAAATGTGAACAGTGTCTTTACATTATTGTGAAAGAATAGTAATCTTATAATACTTTATGTTAATCATTCATTTCTTTACCAGCTAAGTTTGATAAATGTAAGGGCCTCATACAGCAGACAAAATTTTTCATATCAAAGCATACTTCCAACTACATTTTTAAGAAGCTTAAACAGTGCCTATATGTTCTCCAGTACATAAATATTGACTATATGTTCTTGCCTCCTCTCCTTCCACACCCTCCCAAACCAGCCGGCCCACGTCAAGGCCTGCTTCATAGGTTCCTCTCTCACACTACCCATTTCAGAAGGCAAACTGAACCTGGGAACTTGGCAGGTAAGTTTGTATTATTTGGATTGTTTAGGTTAATTGCTTGTGGGTTGTTTTGCTAGTATTTTCTTTGTTTATATACAATAATCCTTTTTTGTGTGCAACATGATAGTTTATAGAATACTTTTAAAATCATCCTGGTTTTTGCATGTATCTGTACAATAATCCCCCAAGTCATACACTCGCTGCCTCACTCTTTCCCTTCCTCTTCACCATACATTTTCTTGTGCTGCAACTCTCTTGCATCTTACTTAGGTTGCTGTATAATTTTCACAGTTTAATGATTTTTTGGTATACTTTATGATTATAGGGTGGAAACATACATGAGTGAAATACAGTGAGAGGTAATGCACTGCATATGTATGTTTATGTGCTGATAGAATAATGAAGAAATTTTAATGTTAAGTAGGAAAAATTCAAGGATAGTATACCAGTTTGCTTAAGTTTTTTCACTTGTTAGGCTTATTTTAGCACTTTTCTAGAGCCTGCTTGATGGTGTTATATGTGCTCCTCAACTATATGTTGCCTACTAGAGGTTGCTGCCTTTTTATAAATTAGTAAGCAATTAATGACAGACTGTGAGATAGCCTCACTTTATGGTTAGAGGTTAGAAAATTCCCATCATCCCTTTCATGCTTGTACCCCAGCTGCTTTCAGTCCTTTTCCAGGTCACAGACTAAAGTTCATTGTTTCGAGTCCTGTGTGATAAAATGCTTTCTTGACAGATATAACAACCTGCTTAAAATTTGATTTCATCTTCTAGAGCTTACTGAAATTTACCAAATGTACAGATTGTTCATACCAATATCATTCTTTTGAGAATGCTTTGAGTTATGCCGCTGGTGCATTTTTGTTTTAGAATTTTTATCTGATTCTCCTTCCTGTGCCTGTAATATATACTGTATTTGCATGTCAACAGCATGGCATTTTAATATCCTTTGACTCCCTGTAACTGATCACTTTTTTTTTTTGAGTATTTTTATGTAACCTGCAAGGAATTCAGTCACACACTTTTGATGGTTAGCAACGTGATCATGGTAAGTGTTTGTCCCATTTGTGTATGTACAGGTCATTTTCCCCACTAGTACAGTGTGCTATGATATGATGAGAGCATCGAATGACTAGTTACCATATTGTTTTTATTTTTGTATGTCTAATTAAGCAGATATCATAGGTGTTATTGGTTCATTTTGCTCCATAGCAAAATTGGCTCTCCATTTATATGTCATATGTTTTATTGTATGTGTATTACTGGTACTCACATTTAATGGAAATATATTGAACCACCCATCACCATTTTGGCCTCAGTTTTACTGCTGGTGAGTTTGTAGTGATTAATCAGTTCTCTGTCGAGTCATAGTTTCATATGTAGTCTTGTTATTAGTACCTTGCCTTTAGATGGACTGATTAGCTTTTGTGAGCTTCGTACCACCCTTAAATGAATGAGTTAGTGTCTTATTCATGCCTTTACAGGTTGACCAGTTCATCTTAGGGTGCTCTGCACTTACCTATATGTGGATCAAGAAATTTCATTTCGCTTTCTAATGTCTTTACTTAAGGTGGACCACTGAGTTTTTGATGTGCTTTACATTCACTGTAGGTGGATGTACATGCTTTATATATCAGATGATAGTTGAAGGTTTAGGAAGTTAATTTGATGATGTTTCTTCCTAGTATTCAAAGTCCACCCTCTCTCTTCCCTAATGAGCAGTTGAGCAGTATGATTTTTAGGTTCCCATCAGTCAATTATAGTTTCCTATTTTTTCTTTTACTTTCACTTTGTTACCAGTGTTTCTCTGTAATGCTTTATATTGGAGGTGGATTTAACCACAAAGTTACTGAGGAAGCCTTTACTCTATTAGAGGCTGGTTTTGATATTTGGATATTTGTATTACCTTTCTTTTCTGTCATACTTATTCATTGTTTCCCACATCAGTGAGATAAAACTAGAAACTGTTGGAGAAAAAGCCTCTTTGGCTCACATCCATTCTTTAGCTGTCATGTATAATGCACAGAAACCATTCCCCCTATCAACAACCACACCCCTTAGACCTTTCTATGGTTTCCTCTGACTCCTTCACATATCCATATTCAGTCCATTGACAGACCAACACCCTAGCATACCACATCACTCCAGTTCACTCTATCCTATGCACACCTTTCACCCACTTGCATGTTCAGGACCTGAGCACTCAAAATCATATTCCCTCCATCCTTCCATCTCCAGTTTAGTCTCCCCCTTCTCCTTTTCCACACCATTTCTAAAGTGATTTGGACATATGAAGAAAATGAATGAGAAAAGATTGACAAATGGGATGTACATGTTAAAAGTAGAGGGAACAAGGAGAACCAGGAGACCGAATTGGAGATGGAAGGATGGAGTGAAAAAGATTTTGAGTGATTGGGGCCTGAACATGTAGGAGGGTGAAAGGTATCCACAGATTAGAGTGACTTGGAATGATTTTGTACCCTGGAATCAACATGCCGTCAACGGACTGAATCAGGGAATGTGAGACTTCCAGGGTCAACCATGGAAAAGTCTGTTGGGCCTAAATTTGGTTAGGGAGCTGTGGATTTGGTGCATTACACATGACAGCTCATGTATGGATGTGAGTGAGTATGGCTTTTTTTTTTGTCTCCTGTTGCAACCTCACAGATGCAGGGGGTAGTGATGCTGTTTCCTGTTGGGCAGGGTGGTGCCAAGAATGAATAAAGGCAAGCAAATTCGAATACAGTATGTACATATGTGTGTGTGTTTTATTTAATTATATATTTATCATACTTAGTCGCTGTCTCCCGCGTTAGCGAGGTAACGCAAGGAAACAGATGAAAGAATGGCCCAACCCACACACATACACATGTATATACATAAATGCCCACACACGCACATATACATACCTATACATTTCAATATATACATCCATATACATACTCAGACATATACATATATACACATGTACATATTCATAATTGCTGCCTTCTTCCATTTTTGTCGCCACCCCGCCACTCATGAAATAGCACCCACCTTCCCCTGCGCGCACAAAATAGTGCTAGGAAAAGACTATAAAGGCCACATTGGTTCACACTCAGTCTGTAGCTGTCATGTATAATTTACCGAAACCACAGCCCCCTTTCCACATCCAGGCCCCACAAAACTTTCCATAGTTTACCCCAGATGCTTTACATGCCCTGGTTCAATCCATTAACAGAACATCAACCCCGGTATACCACATCATTCCAGTTCACTTTATTCCTTGCACGTCTTTCACCCTCCTGTATGTTCAGGCCCGGATCGCTCAAGATCTTTTTCACTCCATTCTTTCACCTCCAATTTGGTTTCCCGCTTCTCCTCGTTTCCTCTACCTCTGACAAATATATTCGTTTTGTCAATCTTTCCTGACTCATTCTCTCCATTTGACCAAACCATTTCAATACACCCTCTTCTGCTCTCTCAACCACACTCTTTTTGTAACCACACATCTCTCTTACCCTTTCATTACTCACTCGATCAAACCACTTCACACCACGTTGTCCTCAAACATCTCATTTCCAGCACATCCACCCTCCTTCGCACAACTCTGTCTATAGCCCATGCCACGCAACCATATAATGTTGTTGGAGCCACTATTCGCAACCATATAATGTTGTTGGAGCCACTATTCCTTCAAGCATACCCATTTTTGCTCTCCGAGATTACGTTCTGGCCATCCTCACATTCTTCAACGCTTCCAGAACCTTTGCCCCCTCCCCCACCCTGTGACTCACTTCCGCTTCCGTGGTTCCATCTGCTGCTAAATCCACTCCCAGATATCTTGAGCACTTCACTTCCTCCACATGCCTTACATCCTTGGTAAAAACTTTTCACTGCTACTAGCAGCTTACCTCCCCCACCATATACTCTTAAAACCTTCCACAAAGCATCTCTATCAATCCTATTAGGTGCCTTTTCCAGATCCAGAAATGATACTTACAAATCCATCTGTTTTTGTAAGTATTTCTCACATACATTCTTCAGTGTGTATATATATATATATATATATATATATATATATATATATATATATATATTTTTTTTTTTTTTTTTTTTTTTTTTGTCGCTGTCTCCCGCGTTTGCGAGGTAGCGCAAGGAAACAGACGAAAGAAATGGCCCAACCCACCCCCATACACATGCCTTGATTCAATCCACTGACAGCACGTCAACCCCGGTATACCACATCGCTCCAATTCACTCTATTCTTTGCCCTCCTTTCACCCTCCTGCATGTTCAGGCCCCGATCACACAAAATCTTTTTCACTCCATCTTTCCACCTCCAGTTTGGTCTCCTTCTTCTCCTCGTTCCCTCCACCTCCGACACATATATCCTCTTGGTCAATCTTTCCTCACTCATTCTCTCCATGTGACCAAACCATTTCAAAACACCCTCTTCTGCTCTCTCAACCACGCTCTTTTTATTTCCACACATCTCTCTTACCCTTACGTTACTTACTCGATCAAACCACCTCACACCACACATTGTCCTCAAACATCTCATTTCCAGCACATCCATCCTCCTGGGCACAACTCTATCCATAGTCCACGCCTCGCAACCATACAACATTGTTGGAACCACTATTCCTTCAAACATACCCATTTTTGCTTTCCGAGATAATGTTCTCGACTTCCACACATTCCTCAAGGCTCCCAGAATTTTCGCCCCCTCCCCCACCCTATGATCCACTTCCGCTTCCATGGTTCCATCCGCTGCCAGATCCACTCCCAGATATCTAAAACACTTCACTTCCTCCAGTTTTTCTCCATTCAAACTCACCTCCCAATTGACTTGACCCTCAACCCTACTGTACCTAATAACCTTGCTCTTATTCACATTTACTCTTAACTTTCTTCTTCCACACACTTTACCAAACTCAGTCACCAGCTTCTGCAGTTTCTCACATGAATCAGCCACCAGCGCTGTACCATCAGCGAACAACAACTGACTCACTTCCCAAGCTCTCTCATCCCCAACAGACTTCATACTTGCCCCTCTTTCCAAAACTCTTGCATTTACCTCCCTAACAACCCGCATTAGCGAGGTAGCGCAAGGAAACAGATGAAAGTAATGGCCCAACCCGCCCACATACACATGAATAAACACAGACAGTGTGAATTGTGTGCATGTGTATATATGTAGGTGTCTGTGTGTGTATATATATGTGTACATTGAGATGTATGGGTATGTATATTTGCATTTGTGGACGTGTATGTATATACATGTGTATAGGGGTGGCTTGGGCCATTTCTTTCGTCTGTTTACTTGCGCTGCCTCGCAAACGCGAGAGACAACGCCAAAGCAAAATAAATGAATGAATAAATAAATAGTGATTCCAACAATGTTGTATGGTTGCAAGGTGTGGGCTATGGATAGAGTTGTGCGCAGGAGGGTGGATGTGCTGGAAATGAGATGTTTGAGGACAATATGTGGTGTGAGGTGGTTTGATCGGGTAAGTAATGTAAGGGTAAGAGAGATGTGTGGAAATAAAAAGAGCGTGGTTGAGAGAGCAGAAGAGGGTGTTTTGAAATGGTTTGGGCACATGGAGAGAGTGAGTGAGGAAAGATTGACCAAGAGCATATATGTGTCGGAGGTGGAGGGAACGAGAAGTGGGAGACCAAATTGGAGGCGGAAAGATGGAGTGAAAAAGATTTTGAGTGATCGGGGCCTGAATATGCAGGAGGGTGAAAGGCGTGCAAGGAATAGAGTGAATTGGATCGATGTGGTATACCAGGGTCGATGTGCTGTCAATGGATTGAATCAGGGCATGTGAAGCATCTGGGGTAAACCATGGAGAGTTCTGTGGGGCCTGGATGTGGAAAGGGAGCTGTGGTTTCGGGCATTTTTACATGACAGCTAGAGACTGAGTGTGAACGAATGGGGCCTTTGATGTCTTTTCCTAGCGCTTCCTCGCACACATGAGGGGGGAGGGGGATGTTATTCCATGTGTGGCGAGGTGGCGATGGGAATAAATAAAGGCAGACAGTATGAATTACGTACATGTATGTATATGTCTGTGTCCACACATCCTCCACCACTTCTGAAACCACACTGCCCTTCCCCAATCTGATGCTCTGTACATGCTTTCATCCTCTCAGTGAAAAAAAAACCCTCCCATATAATTTACCAGGAATACTCAACAGACTTATACCTCTGTAATTAGAGCACTCACTCTTATCCCCTTTGCCTTTGTATAATGGCACTATGCAACCATTCTGCCAATCCTCAGGCACTCTCACCATGAATCATACATACATTAAATAACCTTACCAACCAGTCAACAATACAGTCACCCCCTTTTTTAATAGATTCCACTGCAATACCATCCAAACCTACTGCCTTGCTGGCTTTCATCTTCCGCAAAGCTTTTACTACCTCTTCTCTGTTTACCAAATCATTTTCCCTAACGCTCTCACTTTGCACACCACCTCGACCAAAACACCCTATATCTGCCACTCTATCATCAAACACATTCAACAAACCTTCAAAATACTCACTCCATCTCCTTCTCACATCACCACTACTTGTTATCACCTCCCCATTAGCCCCCTTCACTGAAGTTCCCATTTGCTCCCTTGTCTTACACACTTTATTTACCTCCTTCCAAAACATCTTTTTATTCTCCCTAAAATTTAATGATACTCTCTCACCCTGACTCTCATTTGCCCTCTTTTTCACCTCTTGCACCTTTCTCTTGACCTCCCGCCTCTTTCTTTTATACATCTCCCACTCATTTGCATTTTTTCCCTGCAAAAATCGTCCAAATGCCTCTCTCTTCTCTTTCACTAATAATCTTACTTTTTCATCCCACCACTCACTACCCTTTCTAACTTGTCCTAGGGATAGGGGAGAAAGAATACTTCCCATGGATTCCTCACGTGTCGTAGAAGGCCACTAAAGGGGACGGGAGCAGGGGGCTAGAAACCCTCCCCTCCTTGTATTTTAACTTTCTAAAAGGAGAAACAGAAGAAAGAGTCATGTGGGGAGTGCTCATCCTCCTCGAAGGCTCGGATTGGGGTGTCTAAATGTGTGTGGATGTAACCAAGATGAGAAAAAGGAAGAATAGGTAGTATTTTGAGGAAAGGAACCTGGATGTTTTGGCTCTGAGTGAAACAAAGCTCAAGGGTAAAGGGGAAGAGTGGTTTGGGAACATTTTAGGAGTAAAATCAGGCATTAGTGAGAGGACAAGAGTAAGGGAAAGAGTAGAACTACTCCTAAAACAGGAGGGGTGGGAGTATGTGATAGAGTGTAAGAATGTAAACTCTCGATTGATATCGGTAAAACTGAAAGTGGATAGAGAGAGATGGGTGATTATTGGTGCCTATGCACCTGGGCATGAGAAGAAAGATCATGAGAGGCAAGTGTTTTGGGAGCAGCTGTTTGAGTGTGTTAGTAGTTTTGATGCACGAGACCAGGTTATAGTGATGGGTGATTTGAATGCAAAGGTGAGTAATGTGGCAGTTGAGGGAATAATTGGTGTACATGGGGTGTTCAGTGTTGTAAGTGGAAATGGTGAAGACTTGTAGATTTATGTGCTGAAAAAGGACTGGTGATTGGGAATACCTGGTTTAAAAGAGAGATATACATAAGTATACATATGTAAGTATGGGAGATGGCCAAAGAGCGTTATTGGATTACGTGTTAATTGATAGGTGCGCGAAAGAAAGACTTTTGTATGTTTAATGTGCTGAGAGGTGCAACTAAAGGGATGCCTGATCATTATCTTGTGGAGCCGAAGGTGAAGATTTGTAGAGGTTTTCAGAAAAGAAGAGAGAATGTTGGGGTGAAGAGAGTGGTAAGAGTAAGTTAGCTTGGGAAGGAGACTTGTGTGAGGAAGTACCAGGAGAGACTGAGTGCAGAATGGAAAAAGGTGAGAGCAAAGGAGGTAAGGGTAGTAGGGGAGGAATGGGATGTATTTAGGGAAGCAGTGATGGCTTGTGCAAAAGATGCTTGTGGCATGAGAAGTGTGGGAGGTGGGCAGATTAGAAAGGGTGGTGAGTGGTGGAATGAAGAAGTAAGATTATTAGTGAAGGAGAAGAGAGAGGCATTTGGACAAGTTTTGCAGGGAAATAGTTCAAATGACTCGGAGATATATAAAAGAAAGAGGCAGGAGGTCAAGAGAAAGGTGCAAGAGGTGAAAAAGAGGACGATTGAGAGGTGGGGTGAGAGAGCATCATTAAATTTTAGGGAGAATAAAAAGATGTTTTGGAAGGAGGTAAATAAAGTGCATAAGACAAGAGAACAAATGGGAACATTGGTGAAGGGGGCAAATGGGGAGGTAATAACAAGAAGTGGTGATGTGAGAAGATGGAGTAAGTATTTTGAAGGTTTGTTGAATGTGTTAGGTGATAGAGTGGCAGATATAAGGTGTTTTGGTCGAGGTGGTGTGTGAAGTGAAAGGGTTAGGGAGAGTGATTTGGTAAACAGAGAAGAAGTAGTAAAAGCTTTGTGGAAGATGAAAGCTGCCAAGGATGGTATTGCAGTGGAATTTAAAAAAGGGGGTAACTGCATTGTTGACTGGTTGGCAAGGATATTTGATGTATGTATGACTCATGGTGAGGTGCCTGAAGATTGATGGAATGCATGCATAGTGCCATTCTACAAAGGCAGAGGGGATAAAAGTGAGTGCTCAAATTACAGAGGTATAAGTTTGTTGAGTATTCCTGGGAAATTATATGGGAGGGTATCGATAGAGAGGGTGAAGGCATGTACAGGGCATCAGATTGGGGAAGAGCAGTGTGGATTCAGTGTGGATCAGGTGTTTGCTTTGAAGATTGTATGTGAGAAATACTTGGAAAAGCGAATAGATTTGTATGTACCATCTCCAGATCTGTAGAAGGCATAGGGTAGAGTTGATAGAGATGCTCTGTGGAAGGTATTAAATATATATGGTGTGGGAGGCAAGTTGTTAGAAACAGTGAAAAGTTTTTATCGAAGATGTAAGACATGTGTACAAGTAGGATGAGAGAAAAGTGGTTGGTTCTCAGTGAATGTCAGTTTGCAGCAGGGGTGCCTGAAGTCTCCATGGTTGTTTAATTTGTCTATGGATGGGGATGTTAGGGAGGTAAATGCAAGAGTTTTGAAGAGGGGCAAGTATGCAGTCTGTTGTGGATGAGAGAGCTTGGGAAGTGAGTCAGCTGTTGTTCGCTGATGATACAGCGATGGTGGCTGATTCAGGTGAGAAACTGCAGTAGCTGGTGACTGAGTTTGGTAAAGTGTGTGAAAAAAGAAAGCTGAGAGTAAATGTGAATAAAAGCAAGGTTATTAGGTACAGTAGGGTTGAGGAACAAGTTAATTGGGAGGTAAGTTTGAATGGAGAAAAACTGGAGGAAGTGAAGTGTTTTAGATATCTGGGAGTTGATTTGGCAGCGGATGGAACCATGGAAGCGAAAGTGAGTCACAGGGTGGGGGAGGGCGCGAAAATTCTGGGAGTGTTGACAAATGTGTGGAAGATGAGAACATTATCTCGGAAAGCAAAAATAGGTATGTTCGAAGGAATAGTGGATTCAACAATGTTTTATGGTTGTGAGGGATGTGCTATAGATAGCGTATTGCGGAGGAGGATAGATGTGCTGGAAATGAGATGTTTGAAGACAATATGTGGTGTAAGGTGGTTTGAACAAGTAAGTAATAATAGAGTAAAAGAGATGTGTTGTAATAAAAAGGGTGTGGTTGAGAGAGCAGAAGAGGGTGTTTTGAAATGGTTTGGTCACATGTAGAGAATGAGTTAGGAAAGATTGACAAAGAGGATATATGTGTTTGAGGTGAAGGGAACAAGGAGAAGTGGGAGACCAAATTGGAGGTGGAAAGATGGAGTGAAAAAGATTTTGAGCAATCAGGGCCTAAACATGCAGGAGGGTGAAAGGCGTGCAAGGAATAGAGTGAATTGGAGCAATGTGGTATACCAGGGTCGATGTACTGTCAACGGATTGAACCAGGGCATGTGAAGTGTCTGGGGTAAACCATGGAAAGTTTTGTGGGGCCTGGATGTGGAAAGGGAGCTGTGGTTTCGGTGCATTATACATGACAGCTAGAGACTGAGTGTGAACGAATGTGGCCTTTGTTTTCTTTCCCAGACGCTACCCTTCGCACATGCGGTGGGAGGGAGTTGTCATTTCATGTGTGGCGAGGTGGCGATGGGAATTTATAAAGGCAGACAGTATGAATTATGTACATGTGTATATATGTATATGTCTGTGTGTGTATATATATGTGTACATTGAGATGTATAGGTATGTATATTTGCGTGTGTGGATGTGTATGTATATACATGTGTATGTGGGTGGGTTGGGCCATTCTTTCGTCTGTTTCCTTGCGCTACCTCGCTAACGCGGGAGACAGCGACAAAGCAAAATATATATATGTATATTTGTTTATTATACTTTGTCGCTGTCTCCCGTGTTAGCGAGGAATTGCAAGGAAACAGACGAAAGAATGGCCCAACCCTCCCACGTACTCATGTATATACATATACGTCCACACATGCACATATACATACCTATACATTTCAACATATACATATATACACATACCCAGTCATATACATACATACACCTTTACATAATTCAATCTTGCTGCCTTTATTCATTCCCATTGCCACCCCGCCACACATGAAATGACAACCCCCTCCCCCTGCATGCGTGCAATGTAGCGCTAGGAAAGGACAACAAAGGCCACATTCATTCACACACAGTCTCTATCTGAAATGTATAATGCGCCAAAATCTCAGCTCCCTTTCCATATCCAGGCCCTACAAAACTTTCCATGGTTTACTCCAGACGCTTCACATGCCCTGATTAAATCCGTTGACAGCACATTGGCCCCGGTATACCACATCATTCCAATTCACTCTATTCCTTGCACTCCTTTCACCCTCCTGTATGTTCAGGCCCCGATCGCTTGAAATCTTTTTCACTCCATCTTTCCACCCCCAATTTGGTCTCCCACTTCTTGTTCCCTCCACCTCTGACACATACATACTCTTTGTCAATCTTTCCTCACTTATTCTCTCCATGTGACCAAACCATTTCAAAACACCCTCTTATGCTCTCTCAACCACTCTTTTCATTATCACACATCTCTCTTACCCTTTCATTACTTACTCGATCAAACCACCTCACATCACATACTCCTCAAACATCTTCTTTCCAACACATCCACCCTACTCCACACAACTCTATCTATAGGCTATGCTTCACAACCATATAACATTGTTGGAACCACAATCCCTTCAAACATACCCATTTTTGCTTTCTGAGATAATGTTCTCACCCTCCACACATTTTTCAATGCTCCCAGAACTCTTGCCCCCTCTCCCCCCCTGTGACTCTCTACCGCTTCCATGGTTTCATCCACTGCTAAATCCACTCCCAGATATCTAAAACACTTAATTTCCTCCAGTTTTTCTCCATTCAAACTTACTTCCCAATTGACTTGTCCCTGAACCCTACTGTACCTAATAACCTTGCTCTTATTTGCATTTACTCTCAGCTTTCTTCTTTCACACACTTTACGAAACTCAGTCACTAGCTTCTTCAGTTTCTCACCCGAACCAGCCACAAGCACTATATCATCAGCGAACAACTGTCTCACTTCCCGCTCTCTCATCCACAACAGACTACATACTTTCCCCTCTCTCCAAAGCTCTTGCGTTCACCTCCCTAACAACCCCATCCATAAACAAATTAAACACCCATGGAAACATCACACACCCCTGCCGCAAAGCGACATTCACTGAGAACCAGTCATTTTACTCTCTTACTACTCGTACACATGCCTTACATCCTTGATAAAAACTTTTCTCTGCTTTTAACAACTTCCCTCCCACACCTTATATTCTTAATACCTTTCACAGAGCATCTCTATCAACTCTATCATATGCCTTCTCCAGATCCATAAATGCTACATACAAATCCATTTGCTTTTCTAAGTAATTCTCACATACATTCTTCAAAGCAAACACCTGACCCACACATCCTCTACCACTTTTGAAACCGCACTGCTCTTCCCCAATCTGATGCTCTGTACATGCCTTCACCCTCTCAATCAATACCCTCCCATATAATTTCCCTGGAATACTCAATAAACTTATACCTTTATAATTTGAGCACTCACCTTAATCCCCTTTGCCCTTGTACAATGGCACTATGCATGCATTCCGCCAATCCTCAGGCACCTCACCATGAGTTATACATACATCAAATGTCCTTACCAACCAGTCAACAACATAGTCACCCTTTTTTTGATAAATTCCACTGCAATACCGTCCAAACCTGCTGCCTTGCCTGCTTTCATCTTCTGCAAAGCTTTTACTGCCTCTTCTCTGTTTACCAAATCATTCTCCCTAACCCTCTCACTTCGCACACGAAATCGACCAAAACACCCTATATCTGCCACTCTATCATCTAACACATTCAGCAAACCTTCAAAATACTCACTCTATCTCATCACATCACCACTTCTTGTTATCACCTCCCATTAGCCCCCTTCACCAATGTTCCCATTTGTTTCCTTGTCTTACGCACTTTATTTACCTCCTTCCAAAACATCTTTTTATTCTCCTCAAAATCTAATGATACTATCTCACCCCAGCTCTCATTTGCCCTCTTTTTCACCTCTTGCACCTTTCTCTTGACCTCCTGCCTTATTCTTTTATACATCTCCCAGTCATTTGCACTATTTCCCTGCAAAAATTGCCCAAATGCCTCTCTCTTCTCTTTCACTAATGATCTTACTTCTTCACCCCACAACTCACTACCCTCTCTAATCTGCCCACCTCACATGCTTCTCATGCCACAAGCATCTTTTACGCAAGCCATCACTGCTTCCCTAAATACATTCCATTCCTCCCCCACTCCCCTTATGTCCTTTGCTCTCACCTTTTTCCATTCTGCACTCAGTCTCTCCTGGTACTTCCTCATACAGGTCTCCTTCCCAAGCTCACTTACTCTCACCACTCTCTTCACCCCAACATTCACTCTTCTTTTCTGAAAACCTCTACAAATCTTCATCTTCACCTCCGCAAGATAATGATCAGACATCCCTCCAGTTGCACCTCTCAGCACATTAACATTAAAAGGTCTCTTTCGCACGGCTATCAATTAACACATAATCCAATAACACTCTCTGGCCATCTCTCCTACTTACATACGTATACTTATGTATATGTCTCATTTTAAACCAGGTATTCCCAATCACTAGCCCTCTTTCAGTACACAAATCTACAAGCTCTTCACCATTTCCATTTATAACTTTGAATACCCCATATACACCAATTATTCCCTCCACTGCCACATTACTCACCTTTGCATTGAAATCGCCCATCACTATAACCCAGTCTCATGCATCAAAAGTACTAACACACTCACTCAGCTGCTCCCAAAACTCAAAACTCAAACTCCCAAAACTTACCTCTCATGATCTTTCCTCTCATGCCCAGGTGCATATGCAGTGGAATTTATTAAGAAAGGGGGTGACTGTATTGTTGACTGGTTGGTGAGGATATTCAATGTATGTATTCTCATGGTGAAGTACCTGAGGATTGGTGGAATGCATGCATAGTGCCATTGTACAAAGGTAAAGGGGATGATAATCAGTGTTCAAATTACAGAGGTATAAGTTTGTTAAGTATTCCAAGAAATTATATGGGAGGGTATTGATTTAGAGGGTGAAGGCATGTACAGAGCATCAGATTGGGGAAGAGCAGTATGGTTTCAGAAGTGGTAGAGGATGTGTGGATCAGGTGTTTGCTTTGAAGAATGTATGTGAGAAATACTTAGAAAAACAAATGGATTTGTATATAGCATTTATGGATCTGGAGAAGGCATATGATAGAGTATATGGTGTGTAAGGCAAGTTTCTAGAAGCAATGAAAAGTTTTTATCAAGGATGCAAGGAATGTGTACGAGTAGGAAAAGAGGAAAGTAACAGGTTCCCAGTGAATGTTGGTTTGCGGCAGGGGTGTGTGATTTCTCCCTGGTGGTTCAATTTGTTTGTGGATGGGGTTGTTAATGAGGTGAATGCGAGAGTTTTGGAGAGAGGGGCAAGTTTGCAGTCTCTTGTAGACGAGAGGTCTTGGGAAGTGAGCCAGTTGTTGTTCGCTGATGATACAGCGCTGGTTGCTGATTTGGGTGACAAATGGTCGACCAGACAGCTGCAACAAACGTTGAAGTAGGACAGATCTTGGCATCACTTGTTCATCAAGGCATTTCCTAGGGAATTGAAATTACTAAATTACTAAGTAATCTTTATATGGAATTTTTTGAAACAAAATTACTGCAGAAGCTGGTAACTGAGTTTGATAAAGCGTGTAAAAGAAGAAAGCTGAGAGTAAATGTGAATAAGAGCAAGGTTTTCGGTACAATAGGGTTGAGGGACAAGTCAATTGGGAGGTAAGTTTGAATGGCGAAAAACTAGAGGAAACATGGAAGCGGAAGTGAGTGAGGGGAGGGGGCGAAGGTTCTGGGAGTGTTGAAGGCGAGAACATTATCTCAGAAAGCAAAAATGGGTATGTTTAAAGGAATAGTGGCTGCAACAATGTTACACGGTTGCGAGGCGTGGGCTATAGATAGAGTTGTGTGGAAGAGGGTGGATGTATTGTAAATGAGATGTTTGAGGACAATATGTGGTGTGAGATAGTTTGATCGAGTAAGTAATGAACGGGTAAGAGAGATGTGTGGTAATAAAAAGAGTTTAGTTGAGAGAGCAGAAGAGGGTGTTTTGAAATGGTTTGGTCACATGGATAGAATGAGTGAGGAAAGATTGACAAAGAGGATATATGTGTCAGAGGTGGAGGCATTGAGGAGAAGTGGGAGACCAAATTGGAGGTGGAAGGATGGAGTGAAAAATGTTTTGAGCGATCGGGGCCTTAACATGCAGGAGGGTGAAAGGCGTGCAAGGAATAGAGTGAATTGGAACGATATGGTATACCTGGGTTGATGTGCTGTCAGTGGATTGAACCAGGGCATGTGAAGCGTCTGGGGTAAAACATAGAGAGTTTTGTTGGGCCTAGATGAAGAAAGGGAGCTGTGGTTTCGGTGCATTATACATGACAGCTAGAGACTGAGTGTGAGCGAATGTTGCCTTTGTGGTCTTTTCCTAGCGCTACCTTGCGCACGTGCAGGGGGAGGATGGTACCATTTCATGTGTGGCGGGATGGCAACAGGAATGGCTGAGGGCATCAAGTATGAATATGTAGTGTGTTTATATGTATTTGTCTGTGTATGTATATGTATGTATACATTTGAAATGTAAAGGTATGTATATGTGCGTGTGTGGACGTTTATGTAAATACATATGTATGTGGGTGGGTTGGGCCATTCTTTCTTCTGTTTCCTTGCGAGGCGGGAGACAGTGACAAAGTATGATAAAAAAAATGTATATGTATGTATATGTATACATTTGAAATGTATAGGTATGTGTATGTGCATGTGTGGGCATGTATGTATACACAAGTGTATGTGGGTGGGTTTGGCCATTCTTTCGTCTGTTTCCTTGTGCTACCTCGCTAATGCAGGAGACAGCGACAAAGTATGATAAATATATATATGAAATATATATGTCTGTGTGTGTGTGTGTGTGTGTGTGTGTGTGTGTGTGTGTATGAGTGGATGTACCTTTCTTTGTCTGTTTCCTGGTGCAACCAGGGGGGTGGAAACTGATCATGTATGGAAAAGTCATAAAGCCAATGAAGAAATTAAGAAGCATCAGTTCTTGATTATTAGTAAGTACACGATAGATGAAATGATATCAAGATGTACGAATGCATACAAGTTGGCCATACACAAATATAAAGAATACAAAACCACATGGACTTACTATACTCTGTCTTCAAAATACCGACATATAGGTCATACTCTAGAATAGCACAGAATTAGGCATAAAAGGAATGCTAAAACTGTAACAACATCTTGTGACCTTGCATTTCTTTGGCTCATGTGTACTTGTACTTGCATAATAAATGAAACATCTTACAGGATACCTCATATACATGATTTCTCTTGGGAACAGCATTTTTAGAAGATTGTAGCACGTAAAATGATCATGAAGTGAAACTTTGACATTACTGTGAAGAAAATGACTATGAATTATTGAATCTAAAGCATTTTTAATGTGTGGCAGCACACATTAGCTTGAAATGCACATTTTTTTGATGTGGCATCAGGGCACATTAACTGTAGTTCATGCAGTGTTGAATTTTCCACAGGCTTGAATATGAAGGTCGGAATGTTTTCCTCTCGTCCTTCATAAAAGTATGCTGTTTGCTAGTTTCACACCCCATCTGTTTCATTAAATGCTCATAAGTAAAAAGAAATAATCTAATTTAATGTGTTGGTCACTAATTCTTGCATTAGCATAAACACCACTATTTACTCTTTCACAATCAAACAGTTACAGTGAAAAACCAGCCATCCAGTCCCATGCACTGCTTGCAAGAATGGTGGCGAATGGTTACCCTCTGCAACTTATAACAAGGATCCTTTCTGCACCAGTCTCATGCTCAGTATCTATACTTGAATATTATGTGTCCTTGGAATCACTTTCTCTATCATTAGAATAAAAGTATAATTTGCTGCATCTTGTTTTTAATTGACCAAAAGTTGCTCTTCAAAGTGTTAACAATTGGCAGTACTGACTTAAGACCTAACTGTGGCCTAAATGATCACATGTAAAATCTATGAGTATTTGTTAGTGACATGATCTCTGCCATTGCTGAACACCAGCTCTTGATGCTGATGGGATCCTGAGCACAAAGGTCTTTTTGGATGATGATCACATGATGAAGATCTGCACTTGTGAATGCTAAACAGGTGAATCCATCACTTTCATATAAGAATTTCTATGTCATTCTTAAACTGTGCTCATGATGGATATTGAAACAAAAAGTGCTGCGTAAAGGTTAAAGGTTGGGAAATTACAGCAATATGGAAAGAAAAATGATGAAAGAGAGCTCCAGTGCTCTACTGTTAAAGGAAAGCAATTGTCAAAAATGTCACTCCTAGTGTGTCTAACTCCATTGCTATATTGTTAAAGGAAAGCAATTATCAAAAAGGTCATGCCTAGTGTGACTGGTCTTTGTACAGAAACTATGGGAAGCAGCAGTCAGTCGTGTGCCACCAGTCTTGGCCTCAGGGCTGGGTCACACAGACAGCTCATGAAAGCAGTGGCCAAAATAATACCAGCAAGACAGAGAGAGGGAAATAACATTGCAGCAGATGGAAAGAAATGTTTACAGAAAAAGATGGTGAGGATGATTCACAAACAATTAATGAATAAGACAAACCAGAATGGTACTTGGACATGAGAGAATGGAGTGAGAGAGATCAGAGACAAGATTCCAGTGGCAAACTTAGTTAAAAGTTTCAATACATCAAGATCTAAAATGCAGGATTTTGCAAAGTGTCTCAAAGAAGATGATCAGACATGTTGTGACATAAGAAATCATACCAGTGGTGTTTCTCACATTGTGAATGCCTTACTAATGCTCAGAGAGATTAAAATTCATAATCCTTACAGAAATGGGAGATGATAGACCAGAGACTTTGGAAACTGCAAGTATAAGCAGAACAACAACAACAGTGAGAAGGGTTAGAACAGTTAGGCTACAACAGAACATCTCCAAAATAAAAGATAAGTTTTTATTTTAGCAAGAATTGAAACAGGTGAGAAAGCACAGATACAATAAACTCAGATAGGATATCTCAATGCATTAAATGAAATCTGTTTTAATTAATGCCTCAAGGACCCAGTTTCTGCCAATTTCTTCATTGAAAATGCCTTACAACTTTTCTCTCTCCTTTGATGGATTTGCACCTTGACCTTTTGACTCAATGAACATACTTGGTATTACTACAATATCCACACTTTCTTAGAAACCTCACATCATAGAAATAGCTGAGTCTGCCTCATAGAAACTGGGAATCCTGTTTCGATATCAAAATTTCTTCTTCTGAACAGCTGCTTCATTCAAACAAGGGAATACTCTGTCCTTTTACAGAGTGCTGCTCTCACATCTAGGGTGGTTCTAGTTTGCATCATTACATCACAGAATTGAAGATCATATGACTTATCAACTCTCCCAGGCTAACCTCAAAACTTGACCCTCTTGCAATATGCTGGAATGTTGGTTGACTTTCCCTCTTCTATTGGCAGTACTTTAGTCTTTGCTCCCATGAGGTGGTCACTTGTGTGCCCCCATCATTATCCAGACAGCACAATACTCAGCAGGCTACTGTTTCACATGATTACTATGTGAACTTTGGCAACTCGAGGGTGAACTGCTTAGATACCTATTTCTTTTGCTACACCTTGATGCATTGGAACTCTCTACCCTCTCATGTTTTTCCCAGTAACTATGACCTGGCACTTAAAGGACAGGCATTTCACCTTCTCCTCCTTTCATTCTCTTTCATGCATGCTTTTTACCCTCCTGCATGTTCAGTCTCCTATCACTCAAAATCTTTATCACTCCATCCTTCCATCTCCGGTTTGGTCTCCCAGTTCTCCATATTCCACTTCTCACACATAAATCCTCTTTGTAAACCTTTCCTCACTCATTCTCTCCATATGTTCAAACAGTTTTAACACACCATCTTTTGCTCTCTCAACCACACTTTTTTTTTCATTACCACACATCTCTCTTACCTTTTCATTACTTACTCGATCAAACCACCTCACACCACATATTGTCGTTAAACATTTCACATCCAACACACACACACTCTCCTCCACACAACCCTATGAATAACTCGTGCCTTGCAACTACATAATGTCGTTGAAGCTACTATTTCTTCAGACATACCCATTTCTACTCTCCGAAATAATGTTCTCTGTTTCCACACATTCTTAAGTGCTTCCAGAACCTTTGCCCACTTCCCCACCGTGTGATTCATTTCCATTTCCATGGTTCTATTTGTTGATAAATCCTCTCTCAGATATCTTAAACACTTCACTTCCTCCCCTTTTTCTCCATCCCAACTAACTTCTTCCTCAACCCTGCTGAACCTAATAACCTTGCTTTTATTCACAATCACTCAACTTTCTCCTTTTGCACACTTTTCCAAACTCAGTCACAATGTCAAAATTTTTTCACTCAAAACTGCACTGGTGAGAAACTGCCGCCAGTGCTGTATCATCAGAAAATAAGAACTGACTCACCTATTTGGCCATCTCATCCCCCACTGACTGCATATGTGCTTCTCTCTCCCAGGTTGGCATTTACCTCCTTCACCACCCCATCCATGAACAAATTAAACATCCATGGTGACATCACACACCAACCTTCACTGGGAACTATTCACTCTCCTCTCCTCCTGATTGTACACATGCCTTACAACCTTGATGGAAAAAAGCTTCTCAGCTTCCAGCAGCTTGCCTCTTACACTGTATATTCTTAAGACTTTCCACAAAGCATCTCTATCTTACCTCTCATATGCCCTCTCCAGATCCATAAATTCCACATACAAATCCATTTGTTTTACTGAGTATTTTTCACACACATTCTTTAAAGCTGTATCATCAGCGAACAACAACTGACTCACTTCCCAAGCTCTCTCATCCCCAACAGACTTCATACTTGCCCCTCTTTCCAAAACTCTTGCATTTACCTCCCTAACAACCCCATCCATAAACAAATTAAACAACCATGGAGACATCACACACCCCTGCCGCAAACCTACATTCACTGAGAACCAATCACTTTCCTCTCTTCCTACACGTACACATGCCTTACATCCTCACATCCTCGATAAAAACTTTTCACTGCTTCTAACAACTTTCCTCCCACACCATATATTCTTAATACCTTCCACAGAGCATCTCTATCAACTCTATCATATGCCTTCTCCAGATCCATAAATGCTACATACAAATCCATTTGCTTTTCTAAGTATTTCTCACATACATTCTTCAAAGCAAACACCTGATCCACACATCCTCTACCACTTCTGAAACCACACTGCTCTTCCCCAATCTGATGCTCTGTACATGCTCTGGGAAGTGAGTCAGTTGTTGTTCGCTGATGATACAGCGCTGGTGGCTGATTCATGTGAGAAACTGCAGAAGCTGGTGACTGAGTTTGGTAAAGTGTGTGGAAGAAGAAAGTTAAGAGTAAGTGTGAATAAGAGCAAGGTTATTAGGTACAGTAGGGTTGAGGGTCAAGTCAGTTGGGAGGTGAGTTTGAATGGAGAAAAACTGGAGGAAGTGAAGTGTTTTAGATATCTGGGAGTGGATCTGGCAGCGGATGGAACCATGGAAGCGGAAGTGGATCATAGGGTGGGGGAGGGGGCGAAAATTCTGGGGGCCTTGAAGAATGTGTGGAAGTCGAGAACATTATCTCGGAAAGCAAAAATGGGTATGTTTGAAGGAATAGTGGTTCCAACAATGTTGTATGGTTGCGAGGCGTGGGCTATGGATAGACTTGTGCGCAGGAGGATGGATGTGCTGGAAATGAGATGTTTGAGGACAATTTGTGGTGTGAGGTGGTTTGATCGAGTGAGTAACGTAAGGGTAAGAGAGATGTGTGGAAATAAAAAGAGCGTGGTTGAGAGAGCAGAAGAGGGTGTTTTGAAGTGGTTTGGGCGCATGGAGAGGATGAGTGAGGAAAGATTGACCAAGAGGATATATGTGTCGGAGGTGGAGGGAGCAAGGAGAAGAGGGAGACCAAATTGGAGGTGGAAAGATGGAGTGAAAAAGATTTTGTGTGATCGGGGCCTGAACATGCAGGAGGGTGAAAGGAGGGCAAGGAATAGAGTGAATTGGAGCGATGTGGTATACCGGGGTTGACGTGCTGTCAGTGGATTGAATCAAGGCATGTGAAGCGTCTGGGGTAAACCATGGAAAGCTGTGTAGGTATGTATATTGCGTGTGTGGACGTATGTATATACATGTGTATGGGGGTGGGTTGGGCCATTTCTTTCGTCTGTTTCCTTGCGCTACCTCGCAAACGCGGGAGACAGCGACAAAGTATAAAAAAAAAAAAAAAAAAAAAATTCTTTAAAGCAAACACCTGTTCCACACATCCTCTACCACTTCTGAAACCACACTGCTCCTTCCCAATCTAATGATCTGTACATGCCTTCATCTTCTCAATCAATTCTCTCCCTAGCAACATATTAGGTATACTCAGCAAACCCATCCTTCTGTAGTTTGAAGACTCACCTTTTGCCCCCTTACCTTTTTACAGTGGTAATATACATGCAGTCCATCAATCCTTAGAACCCTCATTATTATCCATATGTACATTGAATATCCTTACCAACCAGTTAACATCACAGTCACCCCCTTTTTTGATAGATTCATCTCTAATACCATCCATTCCAGCCACCTTGCTTCATTTCATCTTACATTGGGCTTTCACTACCTCTTCTCTTCACTAAACCAGTCTCCATGGCTCTCTCACTTCACATGCTACCCCAGCCTAAACACCTGACATCAGCCACTGTCATCAAAGACGTTTAGCAGTCCTTCAAAATACTCACTCCATCCTCACTTCATAATTACCTGTTATCTCTTCCCTTTTTGCCCCTTTTGCCAATGTTCCTATTTGTTCTCTTGTCGTTTGCATATTATTTACCTCCTTCCAAAATATCTTTTTATTCCCCCTAAAGTTTAATGATACTCTCTCACACCAACTCTCATTTACCCTCCTTTTCAACCCCTGCACCTTCCTCTCAACCTCCTGCCATATTTTCTTATACATCTCCCAATCATTTAAACTCCTTCCCTTTAAGTCTCTCCCAAGTGTGCCTCTCTTTTCTCTTTCACCAGCAACTTTACTCATTCATCCCACCACTCACTACTCTTTCTAATCTACCCACCTCCCACTTTTTGCATGCCAGATGCCATAAGTTTCATTTCCAAGCTCACTTACTCTCACCATTCTCTTCTCCCTGACTTGTGGAGACAAGATAGTGATCAGACATCCCATCAGCTGCCCCTTTTAGCACATTTACATATGAAAGTCTCTCTTTTACACATCTGTCAATTAATATGTAATCAAATTATGCCCATTGACCATGTTTCCTACTCATGTATTTATTCATGTGTAGGGTCCCTCTTTTTGAACTAAGCATTCTTAATCATAATCTTTTTCCAGCATGCAACTCCACAAGCTCTTCACTATTTCCATTAATTATAATCAAACATCATTTCTCATCTTTCGGTTTTACTCAAATCAGTCTAAATTTTAGTTCCTTACACTCTTATCATACACTTCCACAACTCTTACTTAAGTAGTTGTGCTATTTCTTCCTTAGCTCTTGCCTTAACCCCAAGACATTTGCAAATCATTCTTCCCCTTCACCCTGAAGCTTTGTTGCACGTAGAGCTAGAACTTCCAGGTTTTTTTCCTCCAACATACTATCTATCTCTCCTCTCTTCTCATCTTGGTTGTACATCCACACACATTCAGACACCCCAGTCTGAGCCATGGAAGAGGATGAACACTCCCCACTTGGCTCCTTCTGTTTTTTCTTTTATATTTATATTTATCCATTTTGCTTGGTCGCTGTCTCCCGCATTTGCGAGGTAGCGCAAGGAAACAGACGAAAGAAATGGTCCCAACCCACCCCCATACACATGTATATACATACACGTCCACCCATGCAAATATACATACCTATACATCTCAATGTACACATATATATACACACACAGACATATACATATATATACACATGTACATAATTCATACTGTCTGCCTTTATTTATTCCCATCGCCACCTCACCACACATGGAATAACATCCCCCTCCCCCACATGTGTGCGAGGTAGCACTAGGAAAAGACAACAAAGGCCCCATTCGTTCACACCCAGTCTCTAGCTGTCATGTAATAATGCCCAAAACCACAGCTCCCTTTCCACATCCAGGCCCCACAGAACTTTCCATGGTTTACCCCAGACGCTTCACATGCCCTGATTCAATCCATTGACAGCTCGTTGACCCCGGTATACCACATCGATCCAGTTCACTCTATTCCTTGCCCGCCTTTCACCCTTCTGCATGTTCAGGCCCCGATCACTCAAAATCTTTTTCACTCCATCTTTCCACCTCCAATTTGGTCTCCCACTTCTCCTCGTTCCCTCCACCTCCAACACATATATCCTCTTTGTCAATCTTTCCTCACTCATTCTCTCCATGTGCTCAAACCATTTCAAAACACCCTCTTCTGCTTTCTCAACCACGCTCTTTTTATTTCCACACATCTCTCTTACCCTTACATTACTTACTCGATCAAACCTCCTCACACCACATATTGTCCTCAAACATCTCATTTCCAGCACATCCACCCTCCTCCGCACAACTCTATCCATAGCCCACGCCTCGCAACCATACAACATTGTTGGAACCACTATTCCTTCAAACATACCCATTTTTGCTTTCCGAGATAATGTTCTCGACTTCCAAACATTCTTCAAGGCTCCTAGGATTTTCGCCCCCTCCCCCACCCTATGATTCACTTCCGCTTCCATGGTTCCATCCGCTGCCAGATCCACTCCCAGATATCTAAAACATTACTTCCTCCAGTATTTCTCCATTCAAACTTACCTCCCAATTGACTTGACCCTCAACCCTACTGTACCTAATAACCTTGCTCTTATTCACATTTACTCTTAACTTTCTTCTTTCACACACTTTACCAAACTCAGTCACCAGCTTCTGCAGTTTCTCACATGAATCAGCCACCAGAAAGGTAAGGATTTTCCAGCTCTTCGCTCCCACTCAAGTTGTCTTCTATGAGTATGGAATATGGAGATAGAATTCTTTCTCCCGTACCTTATAATGTTTTTATTTTTATTTACCTCTGATTGGTGAGATGAAAAAAAATTATTAGTCCTTACTTTTATTCTCATGCTACGTAATCAGTCACGTATTATTTACCTTGGAGTATTTCTGTGTAGGAATGGATTTTGTTCATAGATTTTACTGTTTACTGTTTAAGTTTTTATCGAGGATGTAAGGCATGTGTATGAGTAGGAAGAGAGGAAAGTGATTGGTTCTCAGTGAATGTAGGTTTGTGGCAGGGGTGTGTGATGTCTCCATGGTTGTTTAATTTGTTTATGGATGGGGTTGTTAGGGAGGTGAATGCAAGAGTTTTGGAAAGAGGGGGAAGTATGCAGTCTGTTGTGGATGAGAGAGCTTGGGAAGTGAGTCAGTTGTTGTTCGCTGATGATACAGCGCTGATGGCTGATTCATGTGAGAAACTGCAGAAGCTGGTGACTGAGTTTGGTAAAGTATGTGAAAGAAGAAAGTAAAGAGTAAATGTGAATAAGAGCAAGGTTATTAGGTACAGTAGGGTTGAGGGTCAAGTCAATTGGGAGGTAAGTTTGAATGGAGAAAAACTGGAGGAAGTAAAGTGTTTTAGATATCTAGGAGTGGATCTGGCAGCGGATGGAACCATGGAAGCGAAAGTAAATCATAGGGTGGGGGAGGGGGCGAAAATCCTGGGAGCCTTGAAGAATGTGTGGAAGTCGAGAACATTATCTCGGAAAGCAAAAATGGGTATGTTTGAAGGAATAGTGCATCCAACAATGTTGTATGGTTGTGAGGCGTGGGCTATGGATAGAGTTGTGCGCAGGAGGGTGGATTTGCTGGAAATGAGATGTTTGAGGACAATGTGTGGTGTGAGGTGGTTTGATCGTGTAAGTAATGTAAGGGTAAGAGAGATGTGTGGAAATAAAAAGAGCGTGGTTGAGGGAGCAGAAGAGGGTGTTTTGAAATGGTTTTGTCACATGGAGAGAATGAGTGAGGAAAGATTGACAAAGAGGATATATGTGTCGGAGGTGGAGGGAACGAGGAGAAGTGGGAGACCAAATTGGAGGTGGAAAGATGGAGTGAAAAAGATTTTGAGTGATCGGGGCCTGAACATGCAGTAGGGTGAAAGGCGGGCAAGGAATAGAGTGAATTGGATCGATGTGGTATACCGGGTTGACGTGCTGTCAGTGGATTGAATCAGTGCATGTGAAGCGTCCGGGGTAAACCATGGAAAGTTCTGTGGGGCCTGGATGTGGAAAGGGAGCTGTGGTTTCTGGCATTATTACATGACAGCTAGAGACTGAGTGTGAACAAATGGGGCCTTTGATGTCTTTTCCTAGCGCTACCTCACAGACATGAGGGGGGAGGGGGATGTTATTCCATGTGTGGTGAGGTGGCGATGGGATTGAATAAAGGCAGACAGTATGAATTATGTACATGTGCATATATGTATATGTCTGTGTGTGTATATATATGTGTACATTGAGATGTATGTGTATGTATATTTGCGAGTGTGGACGTGTATGTATATACATGTGTATGGGGGTGGGTTGGGCCATTTCTTTCATCTGTTTCCTTGTGCTACCTCGCAAGCGCAGTAGACAGCGACAAAGCAAAATAAGATAAATATAAATATTTATTTATGTTTGTTTTTTTATCCCTGGGGATAGGGGAGAAAGAATACTTCCCACGCATTCCTCACGTGTCGTAGAAGGCCACTAAAGGGGACGGGAGCGGGGGGCCAGAAATCCTCCCCTCCTTGTATTTTAACTTTCTAAAATGGGAAACAGAAGAAGGAGTCACGTGGGGAGTGCTCATCCTCCTCGTAGACTCAGATTGGGGTGTCTAAATGTGTGTGGATGTAACCAAGATGTGAAAAAAGGAGAGATAGGTAGTATGTTTAAGGAAAGGAACCTGGATGTTTTGGCTCTGAGCGAAATGAAGCTCAAGGGTAAAGGGGAAGAGTGGTTTGGGAATGTCTTGGGAAAAATCAGGGGTTAGTGAGAGGACAAGAGCAAGGGAAGGAGTAGCACTACTCCTGAAACAGGAGTGGTGGGAGTATGTGATAGAATGTAAGACAGTAAATTCCCGATTAATATGGGTAAAACTGAGAGTTAATGGAGAGAGATGGGTGATTATTGGTGCATATGCACATGAGAAGAAAGATCATGAGAGGCAAGTGTTTAGGAGCAGCTGAATGAGTGTGTTAGTGGTTTTGATGCACAAGACTGGGTTATAGTGATGGGTAATTTGAATGCAAAGGTGAGTAATGTGGCAGTTGAGGGAATAATTAGTATACAAGGGGTGTTCGGTGTTGTAAATGGAAATGGTGAAGAGCTTGTAGAGTTATGTGCTGAAAAAGGACTGGTCATTGCAATTACCTGGTTTAAAAAGCGAGATATACATAAGTATACGTATGTAAGTAGGAGAGATGGCCAGAGAGCGTTATTGGATTATGTGTTAATTGACAGGCGCGCAAAAGAGAGACTTTTGGATGTTAATGTGCTGAAAGGTGCAACTGGACGGATGTCTGATCATTATCTTGTGGAGGCGAAGGTGAAGATTTGTATGGGTTTTCAGAAAAGAAGAGAGAATGTTGGGGGGAAGAGGGTGGTGAGAGTAAGTGAGCTTGGGAAGGAGACTTGTGTGAGGAAGTATCAGGAGAGAGTGAGTACAGAATGGAAAAAGGTGAGAACAAAGGAGGTAAGGGGAGTGGGGGAGGAATGTTATGTATTTAGGGAAGCAGTGATGGCTTGCGCAAAAGATGCTTGTGGCATGAGAAGCGTGGGAGGTGGGTTGATTAGAAAGGGTAGTGAGTGGTGGGATGAAGAAGTAAGATTATTAGTGAAAAAGAAGAGAGAGGCATTTGGACGATTTTTGCAGGGAAAAAATGCAAATGAGTCGGAGATGTATAAAAGAAAGAGACAGGAGGTCAAGAGAAAGGTGCAAGAGGTGAAACAGAGGGTAAATGAGAGTTGGGGTGAGAGAATATCATTAGATTTTAGGGAGAATAAAAAGATGTTTTGGAAGGAGGTAAATAAAGTGTGTAAGACAAGGGAGCAAATGGGAACTTCAGTGAAGGGGGCTAATGGAGAGGTGATGATAAGTAGTGGTGATGTGAGAAGGAGATGGAGTGAGTATTTTGAAGGTTTGTTGAATGTGTTTGATGATAGAGTGGCAGATATAGGGTGTTTTGGTCGAGGTGTTGTGCAAAGTGAGAGGGTTAGGGAAAATGATTTGGTAAACAGAGAAGAGGTAGTAAAAGTTTTGCGAAGATGAAAGCCGGCAAGGCAGCAGGTTTGGATGGTATTGCAGTGGAATTTATTAAAAAAGGGGGTGAGTGTATTGTTGACTGGTTGGTAAGGTTATTTAGTGGTGAGGTGCCTGATGATTGGCGGAATGCGTGCATAGTGCCATTGTATAAAGGCAAAGGGGATAAGAGTGAGTGCTCAAATTACAGAGGTATAAGTTTGTTTAGTATTCCTGGTAAATTATATGGGAGGGTATTGATTGAGAGGGTGAAGGCATGTACAGAGCATCTGACTGGGGAAGAGCAGTATGGTTTCAGAGGTGGTAGAGGATGTGTGGATCAGGTGTTAGCTTTGAAGAATGTATGCGAGAAATACTTAGAAAAGCAAATGGATTTGTATGTAGCATTTATGGATCTGGAGAAGGCATATGATAGAGTTGATAGAGATGCTCTGTGGAAGGTACTAAGAATATATGATGTGGGAGGCAAGTTGTTAGAAGCAGTAAAAAAGTTTTTATTGAGGATGTAAGGCATGTGTACGTGTAGGAAGAGAGGAAAGTGATTGGTTCTCAGTGAATGTAGGTTTGCTGCAGGGGTGTGTGATGTCTCCATGGTTGTTTAATTTGTTTATGGATGGGGTTGTTAGGGAGGTGAACGCAAGAGTTTTGGAAAGAGGGACAAGTATGCAGTCTGTTGGGGATGAGAGTGCTTGGGAAGTGAGTCAGTTGTTGTTCACTGATGATACAGCACTGGCGGCTGATTCATGTGAGAAACTGCAGAAGCTGGTGACTGAGTTTGGTAAAGTGCATGAAAGAAGAAAGTTAAGAGTAAATGTAAATAAGAGCAAGGTTATTAGGTACAGTAGGGTTGAGGGTCAAGTCAATTAGGAGGTAAGTTTGAATGGAGTAAAACTGGAGGAAGTGAAGTGTTTTAGATATCTGGGAGTGGATCTGGCAGCAGATGGAACCGTGGAAGCAGAAGTGATTCATAGGGTGGGGGAGGGGGCAAAAATCCTGGGAGCCTTGAAGAATGTGTGGAAGTCGAGAACATTATCTCGGAAAGCAAAAATGGGTATGTTTGAAGGAATAGTGGTTCCAACAATGTTTTATGGTTGCGAGGCGTGGGCTATGGATAGAGTAGTGCGCAGGAGGGTGGATGTGCTGGAAATGAGATGTTTGAGGACAATATGTGGTGTGAGGTGGTTTGATTGAGTAAGTAATGTAAGGGTAAGAGAGATGTGTGGAAATAAGAAGAGCGTGGTTGAGAGAGCAGAAGAGGGTGTTTTGAAATGGTTTAGGCACATGGAGAGAATGAGTGAGGAAAGATTGACCAAGAGGATATATGTGTCGGAGGTGGAGGGAACGAGGAGAAGTGGGAGACCAAATTGGAGGTGGAAAGATGGAATGAAAAAGATTTTGAGTGATTGGGGCCTGAACATGCAGTAGGGTGAAAGGCGGGCAAGGAATAGAGTGAATTGGATCGATGTGGTATACTGGGGTCGGCGTGCTGTCAGTGGATTGAATCAGGGTATGTGAAGCGTCTGGGGTAAACCATTCAAAGTTCTGTGGGGCCTGGGTGTGGAAAGGGAGCTGTGGTGTCTGGCATTATTGCATGACAGCTAGAGACTGGGAGTGAATGAATGGGGCCTTTGTTGTCTTTTCCTAGCGCAACCTTGCACACATGAGCGGGGAGGGGGATGTTATTCCATGTGTGGCGGTATGGCGATGGGAATGAATATGGGCAGACAGTGTGAATTGTGTGCATGTGTATATATGTATATGTCTGTGTGTATATATATGTGTACATTGAGATGTATGTGTATGTATATTTGCGTGGGTGGACGTGTATGTATATGCATGTGTATGTGGGTGGGTTGGGCCATTTCTTTCGTCTGTTTCCTTGCACTACCTCGCAAACGCGGGAGACAGCGACAAAGCAAAATAAATAAATATAATGAAATAAATATTTATTTTATTTTGTTTTGTCGGTGTCTCCTGCGTTAGCGAGGTAGCGCAAGGAAACAGACGAAAGAAATGGCCCAACCCATCCACATACACATGTATATACATACACGTCCACACACGCAAATATACATACACATACATCTCAATGTACACATATGTATACACACACAGACATATACATATATACACATGTACATAATGCATACTGTCTGCCTTTATTTATTCCCATCGCCACCCCGAAACACATGGAATAACAACCCCCTCCCCCCTCATGTGTGCGAGGTAGCACTAGGAAAAGACAACAGAGGCCCCATTCGTTCACGCTCAGTCTCTAGCTGTCATGTAATAATGCACCGAAACCACAGCTCCCTCTCCACATCCAGGCCCCACAAAACTTTCCTTGGTTTACCCCAGATGCTTCACATGCCCTGGTTCAATCCATTGACAGCAAGTCGACCCCGGCATACCACATCGTTCCAATTCACTCTATTCCTTGCCCGCCTTTCACCCGTGCATGTTCAGGCCCCGATCACTCAAAATCTCTTTCGCTCCATCTTTCCACCTCCAATTTGGTCTCTCACTTCTCATTCCCTCCACCTCTGACACGTATAACCTCTTGGTCAATCTTTCCTCACTCATTCTCTCCATGTGACAAAACCATTTCAAAACACCCTCTTCTGCTCTCCCAACCACACTCTTTTTATTTCCACACATTTCTCTTACCCTTACATTACTTACTCGATCAAACCACCTCACACCACATATTGTCCTCAAACATCTCATTTCCAGCACATCCACCCTCCTCCACACAATTCTATCCATAGCCCACGCCTCGCAACCATACAACATTGTTGGAACCACTATTCCTTCAAACATACCCATTTTTGCTTTCCGAGATAATGTTCTCGACTTACAAACATTCTTCAAGGCTCCCAGGATTTTTGCCCCCTCCCCCACCCTATGATTCACTTCTGCTTCCATGGTTCCATCCGCTGCCAGATCCACTCCCAGATATCTAAAACACTTTACTTCCTCCAGTTTTTTCCATTCAAACTTTCCTCCCAATTGACTTGACCCTCAACCCTACGGTACCTAATAACCTTGCTCTTATTCACATTTACTCTAAACTTTCTTCTTTCACACACTTTACCAAACTCAGTCACCAGCTTCTGCAGTTTCTCACATGAATCAGCCACCAGCGCTGTATCATCAGCGAACAACAACTGACTCACTTCCCAAGCTCTCTCATCCACAACAGACTGCATACTTGCCCCTTTTTCCAAAACTCTTGCATTCACCTCCCTAACAACCCCATCCATAAACAAATTAAACAACCATGGAGACATCACACACCCCTGCCACAAACCTACATTCACTGAGAACCAATCACTTTCCTCTCTTCCTACTCGCACACATGCCTTACATCCTCGATAAAAGCTTTTCACTGCTTCTAACAACTTGCCTCCCACACCATATATTCTTAATACCTTCCACAGAGCATCTCTATTAGCTCTATCATATGCCTTCTCCAGATCCATAAATGCTACATACAAATCCATTTGCTTTTCTAGGTATTTCTCACATACATTCTTCAAAGCAAAGACATGATCCACACATCCTCTACCACTTCTGAAACCACACTGCTCTTCCCCAATCTGATGCTCTGTACATGCCTTCACCCTCTCAATCAATACCCTCCCATATAATTTACCAGGAATACTCAACAAAGTTATACCTCTGTAATTTGAGCATTCACTCTTATCCTCTTTGCCTTTGGACAATGGCACTATGCAAGCATTCCGCCAATCCTCAGCAAGCCGTCACTGCTTCCCTAAGTACATCCCATTCCTCCCCCACTCCCCTTACGTCCTTTATTCCCACCTTTTTCCATTCTGTACTCAGTCTCTCCTGGTACTTCCTCACACAAGTCTCCTTCCCAAGCTAACTTACTCTCACCACTCTCTTCACCCCAACATTCTCTCTTCTTTTCTGAAAATCTCTACAAATCTTCACCTTCGCCTCCACAAGATAATGATCAGACATCCCTCCAGTTGCACATTTCAGCACATTAAGATCCAAAAGTCTCTCTTTCGCGCGCCTATTAATTAACACATAATCCAATAACGCTCTCTGGCCATCTCTCCTACTTACATACGTATACTTATGTATATCTCTCTTTTTAAACCAGGTATTCGCAATGACCAGTCCTTTTTCAGCACATAAATCTGCAAGCTCTTCACCATTTCCATTTACAACACTGAACACCCCATGTACACCAATTATTCCCTCAACTGCCACATTATTCACCTTTGCATTCAAATCACCCATCACTATAAGCTGGTACTAACTACTAAAACTACTAACGCACTCACTCACCTGCCCCCAAAACACTTGCCTCTCATGATCTTTCTTCTCATGCCCAGGTGCATATGCACCAATAATCACCCATCTCTCTCCATCCTTTTTCAGTTTTACCCATATCAATCTAGAGTTTACTTTATTACACTCTATCAAATACTCCCACCACTCCTGTTTCATGAGTAGTGCTACTCCTTCCCTTGCTCTTGTCCTCTCACTAACCCCTGACTTTACTCCCAAGACATTCCCAAACCACTCTTCCCCTTTACCCTTGAGTTTCATTTCACTCAGAGCCAAAACATCCAGGTTCTCTCCTCAAACATACTACCTATCTCTCCTTTTTTTCTCATCATGGTTACATCCACACACATTTAGACACCCCAATCTGAGCCTTCGAGGAGGATGAGCACTCCCCGTGTGACTCCTTTTCTGCTTCCCCTTTTAGAAAGTTAAAATACAAGGAGGGGAGTGTTTCCGGCCCACACTCCCATCCCTTATTCGCCTTTTACAGCATGCTTTAGCGAGGTAGCGCAAGGAAACAGACGAAAGAAATGGCCCAACCCACCCACATACACATGTATATACATACACGTCCACACACGCAAATATACATACACATACATCTCAATGTACACATATGTATACACACACAGACATATACATATATACACATGTACATAATGCATACTGTCTGCCTTTATTTATTCCCATCGCCACCCCGACACACATGGAATAACAACCCCCTCCCCCCTCATGTGTGCGAGGTAGCACTAGGAAAAGACAACAGAGGCCCCATTCGTTCACGCTCAGTCTCTAGCTGTCATGTAATAATGCACCGAAGCCACAGCTCCCTCTCCACATCCAGGCCCCACAAAACTTTCCTTGGTTTACCCCAGATGCTTCACATGCCCTGGTTCAATCCATTGACAGCAAGTCGACCCCGGCATACCACGTCGTTCCAATTCACTCTATTCCTTGCCCGCCTTTCACCCGTGCATGTTCAGGCCCCGATCACTCAAAATCTCTTTCGCTCCATCTTTCCACCTCCAATTTGGTCTCTCACTTCTCATTCCCTCCACCTCTGACACGTATAACCTCTTGGTCAATCTTTCCTCACTCATTCTCTCCATGTGACAAAACCATTTCAAAACACCCTCTTCTGCTCTCCCAACCACACTCTTTTTATTTCCACACATTTCTCTTACCCTTACATTACTTACTCGATCAAACCACCTCACACCACATATTGTCCTCAAACATCTCATTTCCAGCACATCCACCCTCCTCCACACAATTCTATCCATAGCCCACGCCTCGCAACCATACAACATTGTTGGAACCACTATTCCTTCAAACATGCCCATTTTTGCTTTCCGAGATAATGTTCTCGACTTCCAAACATTCTTCAAGGCTCCCAGGATTTTTGCCCCCTCCCCCACCCTATGATCCACTTCTGCTTCCATGGTTCAATCCGCTGCCAGATCCACTCCCAGATATCTAAAACACTTTACTTCCTCCAGTTTTTTCCATTCAAACTTTCCTCCCAATTGACTTGACCCTCAACCCTACGGTACCTAATAACCTTGCTCTTATTCACATTTACTCTAAACTTTCTTCTTTCACACACTTTACCAAACTCAGTCACCAGCTTCTGCAGTTTCTCACATGAATCAGCCACCAGCGCTGTATCATCAGCGAACAACAACTGACTCACTTCCCAAGCTCTCTCATCCACAACAGACTGCATACTTGCCCCTCTCTCCAAAACTCTTGCATTCACCTCCCTAACAACCCCATCCATAAACAAATTAAACAACCATGGAGACATCACACACCCCTGCCACAAACCTACATTCTCTGAGAACCAATCACTTTCCTCTCTTCCTACTCGCACACATGCCTTACATCCTCGATAAAAGCTTTTCACTGCTTATAACAACTTGCCTCCCACACCATATATTCTTAATACCTTCCACAGAGCATCTCTATTAGCTCTATCATATGCCTTCTCCAGATCCATAAATGCTACATACAAATCCATTTGCTTTTCTAGGTATTTCTCACATACATTCTTCAAAGCAAAGACATGATCCACACATCCTCTACCACTTCTGAAACCACACTGCTCTTCCCCAATCTGATGCTCTGTACATGCCTTCACCCTCTCAATCAATACCCTCCCATATAATTTACCAGGAATACTCAACAAAGTTATACCTCTGTAATTTGAGCATTCACTCTTATCCTCTTTGCCTTTGGACAATGGCACTATGCAAGCATTCCGCCAATCCTCAGCAAGCCGTCACTACTTCCCTAAATACATCCCATTCCTCCCCCACTCCCCTTACGTCCTTTATTCCCACCTTTTTCCATTCTGTACTCAGTCTCTCCTGGTACTTCCTCACACAAGTCTCCTTCCCAAGCTAACTTACTCTCACCACTCTCTTCACCCCAACATTCTCTCTTCTTTTCTGAAAATCTCTACAAATCTTCACCTTCGCCTCCACAAGATAATGATCAGACATCCCTCCAGTTGCACATTTCAGCACATTAAGATCCAAAAGTCTCTCTTTCGCGCGCCTATTAATTAACACATAATCCAATAACGCTCTCTGGCCATCTCTCCTACTTACATACGTATACTTATGTATATCTCTCTTTTTAAACCAGGTATTCGCAATGACCAGTCCTTTTTCAGCACATAAATCTGCAAGCTCTTCACCATTTCCATTTACAACACTGAACACCCCATGTACACCAATTATTCCCTCAACTGCCACATTATTCACCTTTGCATTCAAATCACCCATCACTATAAGCTGGTACTAACTACTAAAACTACTAACGCACTCACTCACCTGCCCCCAAAACACTTGCCTCTCATGATCTTTCTTCTCATGCCCAGGTGCATATGCACCAATAATCACCCATCTCTCTCCATCCTTTTTCAGTTTTACCCATATCAATCTAGAGTTTACTTTATTACACTCTATCAAATACTCCCACCACTCCTGTTTCATGAGTAGTGCTACTCCTTCCCTTGCTCTTGTCCTCTCACTAACCCCTGACTTTACTCCCAAGACATTCCCAAACCACTCTTCCCCTTTACCCTTGAGTTTCATTTCACTCAGAGCCAAAACATCCAGGTTCTCTCCTCAAACATACTACCTATCTCTCCTTTTTTCTCATCATGGTTACATCCACACACATTTAGACACCCCAATCTGAGCCTTCGAGGAGGATGAGCACTCCCCGTGTGACTCCTTTTCTGCTTCCCCTTTTAGAAAGTTAAAATACAAGGAGGGGAGTGTTTCCGGCCCACACTCCCATCCCCTTATTCGCCTTTTACAGCATGCTTTAGCGAGGTATCGCAAGGAAAACCGATGAAAGAATGGCCCAACCCACCCACATACACATGTATATACATACACGTCCGCACACTCAAATATTTATACCTATACATCTCAACGTATACATATGTATACACACACAGACATATACATATATACACATGTACATAATTCATACTGTCTGCCTTTATTTATTCCCATCGCCACCTCGCCACACATGGAATAACAACCCCCTCCCCCTCATATGTGTGAGGTAGCGCTAGGAAACGACAACAAAGGCCCCATTCGTTCACACTCAGTCTCTAGCTGTCATGTAATAATGCACCGAAACCACAGCTCCCTTTCCACATCCGAGCCCCACAGAACTTTACATGGTTTACCCCAGACGCTTCACATGACCTGGTTCAATCCATTGACAGCACGTCGACCCCAGTATACCACGTCGTTCCAGTTCACTCTATTCCTTGCACGCCTTTCACCCTCCTGCATGTTCAGGCTCCGATCACTCAAAATCTTTTTCACTCCATCTTTCCACATCCAATTTGGTCTCCCACTTCTCCTCGTTCCCTCCACCTCTGACACATATATCCTCTTGGTCAATCTTTACCCGCTCATTCTCTCCATGTGACCAAACCATTTCAAAACACCCTCTTCTGCTCTCTCAACCACACTCTTTTTATTTCCACACATCTCTCTTACCCTTACATTACTTACTCGATCAAACCACCTCACACCACATATTGTCCTCATACATCTCATTTCCAGCACATCCACCCTCCTGCTCACAACTCTATTCATAGCCCACGCCTTCCAACCGTACAGCATTGTTGGAACCACTATTCCTTCAAACATACCCATTTTTGCTTTCGGAGATAGTGTTCTCAACTTCCACACATTCTTCAAGGATCCAGAATTTTCGCCCCCTCCCCCACCCTATGATTCACTTTCGCTTCCATAGTTCCATCTGCTGCCAGATCCACTCCCAGAAATCTAAAACACTTTTCTTCCTCCAGTTTTTCTCCATTTAAACTTACCTCCCAATTGACTTGACGCCCAACCCTACTGTACCTAATAACCTTGCTCTTATTCACATTTACTCCTAACTTTCTTCTTTCACACACTTTACCAAACTCAGTCACCAGCTTCTGCAGTTTCTCACATGAATCAGCCACCAGCGCTGTATCATCAGCGAACAACAACTGACTCACTTCCCATGCTCTCTCATCCACAACAGACTGCATACTTGCCCCTCTCTCCAAAACTCTTGCATTCACCTCCCTAACAACCCCATCCATAAACAAATTAAACAACCATGGAGACATCACACACCCCTGCCACAAACCTACATTCACTGAGAACCAATCACTTTCCTCTCTTCCTACACGTGCACATGCCTTACATTCTCGATAAAAACTTTTCACTGCTTCTAACAACTTGCCTCCCACACCATATATTCTTAATACCTTCCACAAAGCATCTCTATCAACTCTATCATATGCCTTCTCCAGATCCATAAGTGCTACATACAAATCCATTTGCTTTTTCTAAGTATTTCTCACATACATTCTTCAAAGCAAATACCTGATCCACACATCCTCTACCACTTCTGAAACCACTGAGGTGCTGAGAGGTGCAACTGCAGGGATGTCTGATCATTATCTTGTGGAGGCGAAGGTGAAGATTTGTAGGGGTTTTCAGAAAAGAAGAGAGAATGTTGGGGTGAAGAGAGTGGTGAGAGTAAGTGAGCTTGGGAAGGAGACTTGTGTGAGGAAATACCAGGAGAGACTGAGTATAGAATGGAAAAAGGTGAGAACAAAGGAGGTAAGGGGAGTGGGGGAGGAATAGGATGTATTTAGGGAAGCGGTGATGGCTTACGCAAAAGATGCTTGTGGCATGAGAAGCGTGGGAGGTGGGTTGATTAGAAATGGTAGTGAGTGGTGGAATAAAGATGTAAGATTATTAGTGAAAGAGAAGAGAGAGGCATTTGGACAATTTTTGCAGGGAAAAAATGCAAATGAGTGGGAAATGTATAAAAGAAAGAGGCAGGAGGTCAAGAGAAAGGTGCAAGAGGTGAAAAAGAGGGCAAATGAGAGTTGGGGTGAGAGAGTATCATGAAATTTTAGGGAGCATAAAAAGATGTTTTGAAAGGAGGTAAATAAAGTGTGTAAGACAAGGGAGCAAATGGGATCTTCAGTGAAGGGGGCTAATGGGGAGGTGATAACAAGTAGTGGTGATGTGAGAAGGAGATGGAGTGAGTATTTTGAAGGTTTGTTGAATGTGTTTGATGATAGAGTGGCAGATATAGGGTGTTTTGGTCGAGGTGGTGTGCAAAGTGAGAGGGTTAGGAGAAATGATTTGGTAAACAGAGTAGAGGTAGTAAAAGCTTTACAGAAGATGAAAGCCGGCAAGGCAGCGGGTTTGGATGGTATTGCAGTGGAATTTATTAAAAAAGGGGGTGACTGTGTTGTTGACTGATTGGTAAGATTATCTAATGTATGTATGACTCATGGTGAGGTGCCTGAGGATTGGCGGAATGGTTGCATAGTGCCATTGTACAAAGGCAAAGGGGATAAAAGTGAGTGCTCAAATTACAGAGGTATAAGTTTGTTTAGTATTCCTGGTAAATTATATGGAAGGGTATTGATTGAGAGGGTGAAGGCATGTACAGAGCATCTGACTGGGGAAGAGCAGTGTGGCTTCAGAAGTGGTAGAGGATGTGTGGATCATGTCTTTGCTTTGAAGAATGTATGCGAGAAATACTTAGAAAAGCAAATTGACTTGTGTGTAGCATATATGGATCTTGAGAAGGCAAATGATAGAGTTGATAGAGATGCTCTGTGGAAGGTATTAAGAATGTATAGTGTGGGAGGCAAGTTGTTAGAAGCAGTAAAAAGTTTTTATTGAGGATATAAGGCATGTGTACGTGTAGGAAGAGAGGAAAGTGATTGGTTCGCAGTGAATGTAGGTTTGCGGCAGGGGTGTGTGATGTCTCCATAGTTGTTTAATTTGTTTATGGATGGGGTTGTTAGGTAGGTGAATGCAAGAGTTTTGGAAAGAGGGGCAAGTATGCAGTCTGTTGTGGATGAGAGAGCTTGGGAAGTGAGTCAGTTGTTGTTCGCTGATGATACAGCGCTTGTGGCTGATTCATGTGAGAAACTGCAGAAGCTGGTGACTGAGTTTGGTAAAGTGTGTGAAAGAAGAAAGTTAAGAGTAAATGTGAATAAGAGCAAGGTTATTAGGTACAGTAGGGTTGAGGGACAAGTCGACTGGGAGGTAAGTTTGAATGGAGAAAAACTGGAGAAAGTAGTGTTTTAGATATCTGGGAGTGGATTTGGCAGCAGATGGAACCATGGAAGGGGAAGTGAATCATAGGGTGGGGGAGGGGGCGAAAGTTCTGGGAGCGCTGAAGAATGTGTGGAGGTCGAGAACATTATCTCAGAAAGCAAAAATGGGTATGTTTGAAGGAATAGTGGTTCCAACAATGTTGTATGGTTGCGAGGCGTGGGCTATGGATAGAGTTGTGCGCAGGAGGGTGGATGTGCTGGAAATGAGATATTTGAGGACAGTATGTGGTGTGAGGTGGTTTGATCGAGTAAGTAATGTAAGGGTAAGAGAGAGGTGTGGTAATAAAAAGAGCGTGGTTGAGAGAGCAGAAGAGGGTGTTTTGAAATGGTTTTGTCACATGGAGAGAATGAGTGAGGAAAGATTGACCAAGAGGATATATGTGTCAGAGGTGGAGGGAACGAGGAGAAGTGGGAGACTAAATTGGAGGTGGAAAGATATAGTGAAAAAGATTTTGAGTGATTGGGGCCTGAACATGCAAGGGGATGGAAGGCGTGCAAGGAATAGAGTGAATTGGAAGGATGTGGTATACCGGGGTCAACGTGCTGTCAATGGATTGAACCAGGGCATGTGAAGCATCTGGGGTTAACTATGGAAAATTCTGTGGGGCCAGGATGTGGAAAGGGGACTGTCGTTTCGGTGCATTATTACATGACAGCTAAAGACTAAGAGTGAACGAATGTGGCCTTTGTTGTCTTTTCCTAGCACTACCTTGCACGCATGAGGGGGGAGGTGGTTGTTATTTCATGTGTGATGGGGTGGTGATGGGAATGAATAAAGGCAGACAGTATGAATTATGTACATGTGTATATATATGTATATGTCTGTGTGTGTATATATATGTAAACGTCGAGATGTATAGGTATGTATATGTGGGTGGGTTGGGCCATTCTTTCGTCTGTTTCCTTGCGCTACCTCGCTAACGCGGGAGACAGCAACAAAGCAAAATAAATAAAATAAGATAAATAATATAATTTGGAAGAAGTGAAGTCATCTTGATATCCAGGAGTGGACATAGCAGAAGTGAGTCATAGGGTGGGTAAGGAGGCAAAGGTTCTGGGAACAATAAGGAATTTCTGGAAAGAGAGGTCATTTTTAGAAGGGCAAAAATGGATGTGATTGAATGCAAGGTATTTCCAAAAAAATTTCATAGATGCAAGGATGTGTGGTGGAGGGTGGAATAGTTTGAAATGAAATGTTTAAGGACAGTTTGTAGTGTGAGGTGGTTTGACTAATTGAGTGTTTAAAGGGGTAAGAGAGAGATGTGATAATAAGGGGTGTGGTTGAGAGAGCTGATGGGAATGTAATGAAATGGTTCGGACATATGGAGAGATTGAGTGAGGAGAGGTTAACTGAGAGTTACAAT
Organism: Panulirus ornatus; assembly: GCF_036320965.1. Lineage (NCBI taxonomy): Eukaryota > Metazoa > Arthropoda > Malacostraca > Decapoda > Palinuridae > Panulirus > Panulirus ornatus. The sequence continues at coordinate 42,990,560 of NC_092239.1, read as the reverse complement.
TGGAGGGGACAAGGAGAAAGGGGAGACCAGATTGGAAATGGAAGGATGGTGTTGAAAAGATTTTGAGTGACTGGGGCTTGAACGTGCTGGAGGATGATAAGGTGAATTGGAACATTGTGGTATACAAAGGGTGACATGCAGTCAAAGGACAGAAATAGTGCATGTGAGGTGGCCAGGGTAAACCATGAAAAGGTCTGTGGGGCCTGGTTGAGGATAAGGGGCTGTGGTTTCAGTAAATTGCATGTGATAGCTAAAGAACGGATGTGAGCGAATGTAGCCTTTGTTCATTTGTTCTTGACACTACATCGCTAATGTGGGAAACTGCCGACAAATTTGAAAGAAAGAAAGAGCATATGTTTATATATGTTTTTTCTTAAATGTTTGCCAATTCCCACATTAATGAGTTATTGCCAGGAACAGTTGAGGAAATTGCCTCATTCACTCACATCCTCTCCCTTGCTGTTTTGTATAATGCATAATAAAGAGAGCCCCTAAGTCCACAGTCAGGCCCAATAGAACTTGACATGGTTTTCCAACTGCTTTATATTCCCTGATTCAGTCCGTTGATAGCACATCATCCCTTATAAATCACCTTATGTTCACTCTATTCTTTGCACACCTCACACTCTCCTGCATGTTCAGGCTTAGAGCATTCAAAGCATTTTTCACTTCATCTTTCCATTTACTATTTGGTATCCCCCTTTTCTTTGTTGCTTCCACTTCTGACATATCCAGCCTCTGTGTTATCCTTTCCTACTCATCCTCACCATATGTCAAAACCATTTCAGCACACCCTCTTGAGCCCTCTCATACATGCTCCCCTTACTATCACATCTCTCTTTCTAACCCCATCAAATCATCTTTGATCAACCCTCCTCACACTGCATACTGTCCTCAGACATTTTATTTTCAACACATCCACTATCTTCCTCACATTTATCTAAGATCCACACCTTGCATCCATGGATCATCAACAAGACTACTAATCCCCCAGACATACCCATCTTTGCCCCTAAAGACAATGGCACCTTATTACACACATTCTTTGATACATTCAAGACATTTGACCCCTCACCCACCCATTGGCTCACTTCATCTCACATGCTTCCACTTGCTACCATATGTGCCCATAGATATCTGAAACACTCCACTTCCTCTAAATTCTCTCCATTCAAACTCACACTTCAGATAACTTGCCTTTCTTTACTAGTAAACCAAACTACAGTTTTTATTTACGTCTACCCTCATCTTTCTCCTCTCACACACTCTCCTAAACTCAGACACCAGCTTTTGAAGTTTGTCACCTTGTTATCAGCAAACACCAACCGACACACACACACACACACACACACACACACACACACACACACACACACACACACACACACACACACACACACACACACCAGTAGACTGCATATCTTCTCTTTCAAAGACTTGCATTCACCTCTCTCTCCACCCCATCCATAAACAAATTTAACAGCTATGCTAACATCACACACTGCTGCTACAGACTTACCCTCACCTAGAACCACTAAGCTTCCACTCTTCTGACATGTGGACATGCCTTACTATCTCATAAAAACTCTTCACTTCCTCTAGTAGCTTTCCACCCACACCATATATTGTCAACACCTCCGATAGAGCAGTATCTGCCAACCCTATTCAACCAAATCATATGCTTTCTTGAGATCAACAGACCCTTCTGTTTCTCTAAGTATTTCAATGCAAACATCTGATCCACCTATCCTCTACCACTCCAAAAGCCACATTTTTTCTCCCTAGTCTGTAATTTAGTGCATGCCCACACCCTCAGTTACACTCTCCCATACAACTTACCAGGTACTCTCAACAAACTCTGCAATTTGAATATTCACTTTTGTCACCCTTGCCTTTATTCTGTGGAAGTATACAGGTATTCAGCCAAACTTGAGATACCTCACCAAGAACAGTTCATACATTTAAGATCTTAATTAACCAATCAACAAAATTGTCCTCTTTCTTGAAAAAATATGGCTGCTATCCCACTTGCCACATTTCATCTGAGGCAAGACTTGCACTACCTCTTCTCTCTTCACCGAACCACTTGCCATAATTCTCTTACTTTGCATCCCCCACCTAGACACTGCACATCTGTTGTCTTATCATCAAAGACATTAAACTCCCTCAGAGGACAGTTCTTACTCCATTTCCCCTGTGCCAAATTTGCCCTGTCACTGATGTTCCCATTTGTTTACTTGTTTTTCTCACACTGTTAACCTCCTTCCAAAGCTTTTCTTATTCTCCTGAAGTTTGCTGATAGTCTTGCAAAACATTTCTTATTCTCCCTGTTGTTTTCTGATACTTTAAGTATATATCTTACTTTTCTGCAGTTGTTTCTCAGTGTGTGTTTTATGAAATAGCATGAGTGCGACCTTCCTACATTTCTATCCTCTCATAGATGTGGGTCCATCTTGTGTTATCTGGCATTCAGTGGAAGTGCATGTGGTAGAAAATATTCAAAGATGAATTCAGCTTATGCAATGAGATGTGAGGTTTGAGGTTTGGAAGGAGAGACTAAAAGCAGTCAGTAAGAAGTGGCTTTGAAGATAAATATAATGGCATGAACTTTCAGCATGCATCAAGAGCAGACTGAAATTGTAAGATAAAATTTGATGGATATCTGTTACTGTGATGTACGTTTGTGTTGGGAGATATTGGAAATTCAAGGTACAAGAGCTTTTATGTTAGCTGAGTGATGGATGATAGAACTTTTTACTTGATGAGAAAGGTGAAAATGAAAGTAGAGCTGCATGACAAAGAAAAACTGGCGATGCAGTAAGAGCTCTTGTGAATTGAAGAATTTGAATTTAGTGTGGGTAAGAAGCTTGTGTTATGGAATGCTTTAGCGTGAAGATTAAACACAATATTACGTAGTTCCTTGGAAGTAAGAATTAGGAAATGACAAATTATAACTTGGATTAACATCAGAATCAGATTATCTAAGGATTAACATCAGAATCAGATTATCTAAAAAATATGCTGGTGAGATGTGTGAAGAAATTGTTAGAGAAATGCATTGACAAAAGCTGCGTGATATGATATGAACATGTAATGCATTGCAGATGATAGGTTTATGAAGAAAAGTTATGATACTATGGTTAAAGATACAAGAAGAGATAGATAACAAAAGAAATAACTGATGAGCTATTTAGAACTACAAGTATCTCATATGAGGTTGTTAGAGGAATTCTGTTTGGTTATTTGCACTACAAGCATTTTGTTTATGAGGGGTGAATGTGTGAATGGAGATTTTGGTTCATTAGTTTCATTTTATGGAACAACTTAACCCATAAAATGAAAAACTGAAAAGCATTTACTTTAGTTTGGAAGCATTTCTCTCTTTAGAACACTGAATTCAACTTGAGCTTATTTATTAGTGAAATTAGAGGCTGTATGCATTTGATTTACATCATGGAAATGGGAATGAAGGTAGATAGTAGATAGATATAGTAATATGTCAGTATGTCATTAAGGAATAATTCTGGTGCCCATGAACATGATCCTTGTATCTCAAAAATATATAAGAAAGTTCACAAGGGAAATATAGTTTGAATATCTGTTTTCTGTTTCTTCTACTGAGTATGCCCACGTCCTTCACCTTTTTTAGACCACATGCCCCTCTGTCTTCTGAGTCTGATGTTAACAGAGTTACCCCAGACTTCCCTACAAAGATCTATTCTATCAATGATGATAAGTAAGCAAGTAAATGTAGATGAAAAAAGGAAATTGTTAATGATGAAATGAAAAATATTGCCAGAAAGGTAAAATAAGGAAGCACTGGTTTTGGTATAATACTGTGCCTTAATGTTTATACAGCAAGTGTTCAGTATGACAGTTAAATGTTAGAATTGTGTTAAAGGGAAAGAACTTCCCCCTTCCCCATTGCATCCACTACTCAGCACACCACCACATCTACACATCTTTTGTGGTAAGTAAATGTTTTCTTATTGTAGAACATCAAAAGGTCATATTAAAATTCCATTATTTTGATTAAGGATCCGCCTTGTTTTAATGAGTTACCAAGTTCTGCAGTACATTGATACATACATCTTAGACTGTAGTTTCTAGTCACTGCCTTCCTTTGCAGAATCCTTAGGTGAGGCTTTAGAGAAAGCCGATTTATGCATACTTTTTTGCATGAATACATTGATTCCAAGCCTGCTTTCTGGTCACTGGTTGTGTTAAATAAACCATTTTGTACCATGGTCAAAGATGGTTGAATTATGATATCACTTCAGTACAGTTTTTAAGTTGAAGCCAAGTCAAACATATGGCTGTCTCAACTTCAATACTTTTTGATCTCTAACAATACTAGATGCATTAGACTATTATCATAATTGATCAGAATGCAGTTTTTTCTTTACAAAAAGCTTTAGCTCAAGGCATGAGAAGAGGTCTTTTTATCTGTTCATATTTTGATTCATATGCGATACAGCGTAGTTTCTGACCAAAGCATCACCAAATCATGTTGATTTTTTATCATCATAGCAGGATTGCTCATTTTGTTGGACATTAGCTTTAAATACAGAGATGGAGCTAGATTGTACTTTCATATGTTCATTCACATATCCATCTTTAGCCAAAATTCCAATGACACTTGTAGCAATGGAATGTGTTTTTGTTCAGATAGAAATAAAGTTTTCCATAAGTGAACATTACATGAATGTGAGAGTGCTTATGTTTGGTTGATAACTGATAAATACGTTGTTAAATTAATAAATGTTATGATAAGAAATCAAGAAAACAAGTCTTAAAGAAATATGCTTCTACTGACAAAAATGGATTTGAGGGTTAAAAGAATTGAGGTTTAGTTGCTATAAAAGATTCAGAACCCAACAAAGTAAAAGACTTAAAAGTGGTGTTTCTATGTATTATAGTCCCCAAACTTTCCAAACTTCCCAACAAAGATTATATTTCATTTTGAAGGCTCCAGTCACAGACAAGAGTCCACTTCAAGGCTGGGCCTTAAATGAAATATAGAGAGAATTATGAAATAGAAAAAGAGGCAAGGGAAAGTATCTACAAATTTTGGAGGAAGTGAAAGACCTGTCTTTTGAAATATGCCAGGTCATAATTTTTGGAAAAATCATTAAGGTAGAGAGTTCCAAAGCTTCAATGTGTAAGGAAGGAAGCAGGTATCAAAATGGCCCACCCTTGAGTTGAGTTGCCGATGGCCATACAGTAATCATGTGGTGCACCATCTTGCCGAGTATTGCATGGTCTAGCTAGTGGTGGGGGCACACAGTCAGCCAGTTCTTGGAGGTAGAAACCAAAGTAATACCTATAGAAGAGGGAAAGTGTACCAACATTGCAATCTAGGGCAAGGGAATCAAGTTTGGAAGTTAGCCTAGGACAGTTTATAAGTTGGATTGCTTTCATCTCAACTCTGTCAAGTAAGCATACAGAGCTAGAACCACCCCAAATGTGAGAGCAGTACTCCATACAAGGATGAATCACTCCCTTGTACGAATGGAGCAACTGTTCAGCAGAGAAGTTTTGACATCTAAACAGGACACCCAGTTTCTTAAGAGGCAGACTTAGCTATTCCTGTAATGTGGGGTTTCCAAGGAAGAGTGGATGTTACAGTAATACCAAATTTGTTTATTGATTCAAGAGGTGGAATTACAGAACCATTAGAGGAAAGATGAGAGTTGTGAGGATTTTTCACTAGAGAAATGGGTAGAAATTGGGTCTTGGAGGCATTAAACTTAACAAGATTTTGTGCACCCCACTGAGTTATCCTGTCCAAGTCTGAGTTTATTAAGGAGACTGTGTCAGATGAGATGCAGGTCAAGTGAGAGAAGAGAGACCAGAATTGAAGGATGTGGATGAATGCAGTGTTGAGTCATCAGTGTGTGAGGGCTTTGGATTATTTGTGGAGGAGAGGAAATTGTTGAAAAAAGGAGTAAAAGTGTAGGGGACATGATAGAACCTTGAGGGACACTGCTGTCAATGGAGAAAAGGGGAAGGCTGATCCATCAGCAACAACTGAGATAGATCGGCCGGAGAGGAAGTAAAAGCAAAGTGGGGGAGGGAAGCCGAAAGAGGGGAGCTTAGAGATGATATTTTGTATCAGTCACTGATGATAGATGAAGATGAAAATTATTGCTAGAAAGTTAGCTGTAAATGATCAGTGTGACATTTAATGTGTACATGGATATATTCATGACTTATGGGTCATTTTTATATCCACATCGAATGCAAGCTGAAATCCTCATAGCTACATCTTACTGGAATACCATTCATATTGTGTATTTTCAGCATTGATGTTTGTGAGAGGTGAGGAAGGAGGAAAGACAATGAAACTGGAAGTATTGGGAAAGTATTCTTGATGGGGATAAGGGTTGTGACATTACATTTCTCCCTTGAATGGCTGTTGCCAATGATGTTTAATAAATACTTTGATTAATTTGGTTATGTCATTGCTAATGTATAAGCAAGTGCTAGTTGAGTCTGCGTAAGTAGAATTTGAAGACTTTGCTTCAAATAATGAATTGTCTTGTTATGTAATAGATCAGCACTGTTAACAGCTCACCAATGAGTATTTTGACATGGGCTTGTGATACCTGTGAGGATGAAGTCACCCCAACAAGCAAATGCTATATTGCAGTTGTTTTCAAACTTGTATGCCCATTTGAAAAAGAAAAACTGAGTTTCTCAGTTTGCAGATTTCATAGTGTGAAATGATAATGAAATACTGTAACATAAAATGCCACTACAACAGAGGGCTCAGAATGCCAACTCTGGCACTCTAGGAGAGCTTATTGGTCATCCTTTTGTGGCAGTTATACTGACTTCCCTTGGGACCAAAGGCTTCACCTTCAGGATCCTCAGGCTCTGCAGTGAAGTTCCCCAAAGAACAGTTTTTTCTTTTTTCATCCCTTTCAGAGTCTTTTTATGATTTTTCCCATCTCTTCCTGCAGACCACAGTTTGAAAGTCCAGTCATATACAGATGATCTCAAAGTCACAGCACAGCACCCTAACACTAACCAAGCAACAACAAGCATACAACACTACATCATGTAGCTAAAACAAACACTGGGTCAGCAAAATGGAATGTATGCATCCCCAGAAAAATTGACCATTCAGCCTGAACCCTTCAGTCTCCCAAAATGGTCAACCACTCCCACTCAACTAAACTCCAACCTTATTAGGTGTTAAATACAAAAACAATGTGATATTCACTTCCCATACCACAGACATTAGCTAGGGCAATAAACAAACTGAATGCCTTCAGAACACTTACTGGTATCAGATTTAGACTGAAAAAAGTATCTGATTATCCTCTGAAGACAATGGATAGGATGGAATTTTGCATTTCTTCTTCAGTCTGATCTATCCCTCCATTTATGTTTTCATAATGCCATTTGCATCAAAGACAGAGTGTATTTGGCCATGAAACTTTTACCTTTCCCCGAATCCCACTCTGCTTTCATTTTGGTTCTGAAAATTGCAAAGCTGTTTTCAGTTAAGTCAGGCATACCTTCATGAAAATATGTATTGTTAACAAGACTTTTTTTATGAAATCTTTTTGGTCCTTAACCAAAATTATCTATAGTAACTTCAGTAATTCAGCCTTTCCCTGCTCTTCCAGTCTGATCAATCTTTGGCTAACTGTCCATCTGATAAATTTGCTCATTTCAGTATCTTATTCTTTTCTAAATCTACTTTGGGTGATTCTACATCTTGTCCTTGTCCACCTTCTCTTACTGAATCTATGCTCCAGTCTGTATTTTCCCTGCACAGCCTTTTCTGAGTACTTTCCCTGCTTCAGGAGGACAAGGTGTATCCTAAGGTTGTGTGCATATGAGCCAGCTCCGGTCGTTGCTCACGTATTTTCTCTGTCTCAAGATCCAAACACATCCTTCTTCATAGGATAACACTTGATGAAACCCATCTTTGAGAAAGGAAGTTATTTTAACCCTTTCAACTGTCATCCCATTACTTTCATTTCTGCTTTTTCCAAAATCTTTGAAACTCTCCCTACCTCTCATTTACTCGAACACTTAGTACTCCATACCTTTTTTCATATCACCAATATGGCTTTCACAATGCAAGCTCTGCTGATGATCATTTGAGACTCAATTTTGGTTCTTCCTCCTTCAGAGATATTGGTGAATCTCTTGTCATGGTCCTTGATATCTCAAAAGCATTTAACAGTATGTGGCATAAGTCTTTGTTTTCCAAACTTTGATCCTTTGGCTTGGCTTTTTTCTGTCCCCTAGTTCGTAGCTTCCTTTCAAGCTAGTCCATCTCCAACATCTAATTTTGTTCACTCTGATGTGTATGATTTCATTCTACATGCCTCAACTCATTTTCCTCCCTTCCTCACTCCGGTAACTCATTCTCTTAATTGTATGGAACATATCTTCTCTCTTAATTCAGACTTGTTCAGTATCTTGGAATGGGGAAGCAGAAACCTGGTTAAGTTCAGTAGTGCTGAAATTCTGTGTCTGCCTGCTGTATATCTTTTTCTAAGTGTCATGTATTCCTCTCTTTTCTGTTTCAAATCACCACAGCCTGTCTCTGCAGTAACATAAACATGTTGGATATAAATATATTCTCCACTCAATCCTGGAAATCCTGCATGATAAACTTTACAAAACTTGCTTTTTTAAAAGCTGTGGTTGCTGTATATGTGTCATGATTATTTATCTGGTAAGCTTCTATTTATTATTCACTGGGGTCTTATTTGACCTAATATGAAGCACTACTCACATATATGGGATGACTTCCACTTTATTAACCAGAGTGAAATTAAAAGCCTTCCTTCTCATTAATTCTCCAGGCATTACCTCGCTCCAACCATCCTTGTTTGCCATGGTGTTTCTGCCCTTTCCAAATTGTATGTATTATTTTTTCGACTATTCTCATGAATTGTTTATATATGTCCCTGCCACCAAGGCTTGGACATGGGACATGTATCTGGCTGCTGCTTCCCATTGTTTCTATGAGGATACTACGCACATGAGGAGTGACTGCTTTGATGCCTAATTTTTCCCTCAAACAGCAAAGGTGTAGAATTCTGCTCCGTTTTTCAGCTTCCCCTTTTTTGATAACCTTTCTATTATTAAAAGTCAGATCTTTAAACATTTGTGGAACTTTTATTAATTTCTTAATTCTTTTTATTCCTTTATTGTCCTTTCACCTAAGGTAGCTGCAGGAGTAGGTTTTGTCCATTCCATGATTGTGATTGTGAAAAGAAAATACAAATTACCCACTCTAACTTAAACTCTTTTTCATTTGCCTGGTCATCCAGCCTTTCAGAAGCAAATATAACAAGAGCTACAAACTACAAATCACAGCACTCAGAATAATCTCTGGCTGCCTAGCAACCTCATGCATTCAGAAAATGCACAAAAAATGAAAATATTTCCAATACAATCCCATCTTAACATGTTTGGCCCCTAGTTCTTTTCAACAGCACTAGACCCATCCCATCCAAACCACTCCATAACAAACACCACCCTCCAAATAGCAGTAAAAAGCTTGTCCCTGGTTCATATCTCAGCAAAATATACATACAAATCTCCTTTTCCCCTGCAAACATGACAATGACAAGTTCAAAAGTAACTACAGCTCGACATTATTTATAGACCTCCTAAGCAAAAAGAAGACAGCAGTAAGATGATATACAATGAAATCAGAACTATAGTAAAGTGTAAAGAGGTTATGATAATAGGAGACTTCAACATTCCAAACATAAACTGGAACACATTAATGGGTAACCGAGAGTGAAGGAGACTAATGGAACTGACTGAAAACACTTTTCTAGAACAGTTAATTAGAGAAACCAACTAGAGGTAAAAACATTCTTGATCTTGTTCTCACCAGTGATACAAATTTAATCAACTCTTGCAAGTAGGCAAGAGTATGTCAAACAGCAATCATAGTTTGATTAGATTAGAGATGAATGTAGATTTTGAAATAAATGACAACAAACTCTTGATCCCAGATAACAAGCAAGCAAATTTTGAAGACATTAGATATGAAATTCACAGTATCAATTAGACAGAACTTCTTGATGGTCACACAGTAGAGGAAATATGGAATGATTCTAAAACACACTCCTTGAGATTGAAAATAAACATATTCCATGAATTGCAAGGAGAACTTGCAATATTTCAAAACCATCATTGATGGATAGGAGACTAGAAGGACTAATTTGCCAAAAGAAGAAAACATAAGAAATTCAGATCAGTGGGAAATGATGAAAATTGCCAGGAATTAATCAAAATCCAGAGTTTTAGAAGGTCATAAGACAAAGAAAGTAAAAGTGAGGAAAAAAGAATTTCCTTGAAAGGTGAGAATAATCCTAAGGAATTCTTCAAAAATATAAGACAGAGAAAGACAGTAAAAGAAGGAATATGACTATTATGAAATGAAAATGACACGATGACTACTGATGACAATGACAAGGAAATGTCTACTATACTGAAATTGAAGATACATCTCTAGTACTGCAACCAATGAAAATGTTTCAAGGATCTGATGAAGAAGAGTTGAAGGTTAGAGAAACAAAGAGCTCTGAAGTACTTAAATACCTTGATGAGTTAAATCTGAAGAAATCCAACGGACCAGATAATTTAGTTTCAAGATCTTTAAAGGAGGTAGGGAGATAGCTGATACACCCCATATCAAAAATATTCAACAAATCTCTATTGGATGGTCAGGTGCCAACTGACTGGAAACCAGCAAATGTTACTCCTATATGTGAAAAAGGAGACAAAATGTGTGCCTTGAACTACTGCCCAATTAGCCTTGCATTAGTGTTGGGTAAAATGATAGTAAAAATAATACAAGATGAAATTGTCATACTTCTAGATCAGAAAATTGTATCAGACAATCAAATTGTTTTCTGCAACAGAAGATCCTGCCTGACAAATTTGCTCAAATTTTTTGTGTTATTTATCAGAATTGGGAGGAAAAGTTGTGTCTGATGTAGTATATGTAGATTTCCAAAAGGCTTTCGATAAAGTGCCTTACAAGAGACTTTTACATAAACTCAAAGCACACAGAATCAGAGAAGTCTGTGCATGGATCAGAGACTGGCTTACCAGAAGAAGGCAGCATGTAGTATTAAATGGCAAAGCCTCAGATTGGCTAAACGTAACAAGTGGTGTGCCACAGTGGTCAGTTGTAGGCCCCATTCTCTTTATAATATACGTTGATGACCTAGAGCTGTGTCTCATATCTAATATCTCCAAATTTGCTGGCAATACTAAACAAGAAGGTAGAGCTGTAAACAGGCAGGACTGTGAAATGATTTTAGAGATCCTTGCCTACTAGCAGAGTGGTCCGACAGATGGCAAATGGACTTTAATGCAGACATTTGTAAAGTTATCCGCTTTGGAGACAAGATATACGTTACAACTACAAACTCTTTAGGAACTCTCTAACTAAAGCAGTTGAAGAAAAGGACTTTGGAGTTGTCATTAGCAACAGTCAGAAGTATACTAAACACTGTCAAGCAGCATGTAAAAAAAAGGCAACTAAACGTTAGTTTTAATAGCCAGGAACTAGAAGACACCAGAAACAATTCTCACTTTTTATGATTCTCTAGTAGGATCACACCTTGAATATGCAGTCCAGTTTTAGTCCCCAAATTATAAAAAAAGATGAGGAAAAGTAGAGCAAGTACAGTACACATGACAAAATTGATCCCATCCCTTAGAAATCTGGCATACGAAGAGAGGCTAAAACAATTAGATCTCTTCTCCCCCAAAAATCATAGACTGCAGCAACTTAATCCAAATGTTCAAAATTCTGAACAAGTTTGTGTTGTTGTGTTCAGCACTGGGATAAGTTGCTGTCAGAAATAGTGAATGCTAGGACTGTAAATACCTTAAAAAGTTGTTTTGACAAATATTTTATAAATTCAGTTATACTCTGAGAAAAATGCCAGAAATAAACTGTATAAACAAGAGTGATAACAGGGACAGTAGAAGGCTAATGTGCAGCAGTGGGGAGTCAGTGATAGCTTAAGAAACTGTTAAGCATAATTATATTTTCTTGTCAAGTAAAACTTCTTTTTTTTTTTTCCAGACAACCCAGTATTGGGCCAGTCAAGCCTCCTTTTGTCTGTCTTTCTCATATAAACTCATGTAAACAAGCAATATACAATTGTCCTCCAAACCCAGACCTAAACACTACTCCACTAATAATACACCCACCAGAAACCACACTTCTAAGGCGAGTACGGGTTATCATTTCTTATTTTCATTCTGGACACTGCCAATCTCTCCAGCATTACAAATGCCAGTTCAGCATTACAAGACCCCTAATGCTCAAGATGCAACTTACACATAGAAGACAAAGAAAACTTACTCTTCAGTTGTCCTGTGTTCACCCCACAAAGAACCACACACTACCACACTTCTTGACATGTGGTCTAGCCCACTGGACTTGACCAGCTTCCTGAGCAATGTGGGGCCCCATAGAAGGGAATCCTGGTGCTGTGCTAGCCAGGATCCCTTCAGCTGTGCTGACTGTATAGCAAAGGTTATCTTCATTGGAATGGAGTCCTAAACCCTTCCTTTTACTAAATCTCTGTCCTTTTAGTAATTGTTTGCTTTGGAATGGAGACCTACATCCTTCCTTTTACCAAATCTCTATCCTTTCAATAGTTGTTTGCTTCTCCCATCATGGGCAGAATAATATTGGGACATGGAACATTTCTCATGAATCTCATCCCACCTTCAGTTTTGCTAATATTCCATGCAAAGCTGTCATTCATAGTCAGACAAACGTTCATAAAAAGAAAGTGTGTTGATTTTATTTATTCTGCTGATAATTCTTTCTGGTCCATGACTGGAGGCATCACCAGTAACATCTGCATTCAGCCTCTCATCCTCTGTTCTGACCTGATCAATTTTTAGCTAACTCTTACTAATGAAGATGCTCATTTCAGTACCTTAGTTTCTGCTATGTCTGCTTTTACCTTAGTTTCTGCTAAGTCTACTTTTACCTTAGCTTCTGCTGTCTACTTTTACCTCAGTTTCTGCTAAGTCTGCTTTGGATGATTCCACTTGTAGTTGTCCTCCCTCAGCTCCTACTGAACCTATGCCCTCTCCAGTATTTCCCTCACTCTAGGACTACCAAATACTCTTCCAGCTTCAAGTTGGCAAGGTTTTTGATATGGATAGCATATCTTGTCTTTTACTATGGTATTGTGCCTTAAAGCTAGCTCCAGTCTTCTCTCACATATTTTTCTTTGTGTAAGAATCCAAAATTTCCCTTCTTGGAAGTATGCCTTGATGCATCGTATCGCTAAAAAAGGAGACTGTTCTTACACCTCCAGCCATCACTCTGTTACTCTCTCTTTGAAACTCCTTTATTCTCATTTTCTTAGATAATTAGAATCTCATTTCCTTCTTTCAGATCACTAATACTGTGCAACTTGTGTAATGCAAGCTGTACTGATGAGCATCTCTATGTTGCTCGCTTCTTGTGAATATTTTGTTTTTGCCTTTGACAGCTCCAGAGCATTTGTTAAGATGTGGCATAAATCTTTCCTTTTTAAACTTCCTCCTTTTGCTTTCCTGTTTCTCTTGTGTCCTGTAATGCATAGCTTTCTCTCTAGCCAGTCCATTGCAGTTGTAATTGATAGAGTGAACTCTTCTTATCTAGTCAGTAGTTCTTTTGTTTCCTATCTCTTTTCTCCATAGATATTCTTGTTCACTCAACTTCTAACCCTCTTCACTCTCTTTTTTTCATAATTGTTTGACATGTCCCATGTTTGTGAAGTAGTGCCCCACAAATCTTTCTATGGTTGACCTTAGCTGCTTCACATGTCCCGATTCAGTCCATTGATGGCACATCAACCCTTGTATATGGCGTCATTCCATTTCACTCCTTCCATGCATGCATTTTCAGGCTATGATCACTCAGAATTGATTTCACTCCATCCTTTGATCTCCAATTTTCTCCCTATTCACCTTTTTCCATCCACTTCTGATGCATATATCCTCTTTGTCAACTTCTTACTTATTTTCTCCATATAACCAAACCATTTCAGCACGCCCTCTTCAGCTCTTGCAACCACAGTCTTCTTATTACCCTACTCCACTCTTAGAGCAATGATGTGTATAGTTTCCTCTCTAGTCATTCCAGTGCATCAATTGTTGATGGAGTGAATGCTTCCTCTTGTCTTGTTGCTAGTGGTTTCCTGTCCTCCATCCATAGATATTCATATTTTCCCAACCTCTTGCCCTCATCCCTTGTGTGGTAATGATTCCACTCTGCATATGACATGCTGTTCCTCCTTTCTGACTCCAATGCTCATTCTTTTTCTCACACTAGATGTATCTCTTCTATTAATGCAAATTAATACAGTATCTTAGAATGGGGAAGCAGTAGCCTGTTTAAACAAAGTTGTGCAAAAATGCAATTCCACTTTTAACTCATACTAACTTGCACTTGTTTCCCACCTTTGATTTAGGAACAGCATTTCAGTTCTTCAGTAACATAAACATGCTGGTCTGGAAACCCCACAAAATAAACACGAAATCTGCTTCCTAGAAACGGGAATCTTTTTTTCTTGTGAGTAGCTATTCCAAATCACAGTTTTGTTTGCTGCAGTATGGAGTATACCTAGCTTTTGTATCTGGAATGGTTCTTCCTCCAGCTCTCCCTTAGCCACATTGGAATCAAAAGCCTCCAGTGTCATTAACTCTCCAGCTGTCCTCTCTCTTCAGTCATTCCTTTCTGTCCACCATGATATTGCTGCCTGTTCTCTGTTCTACAAGTATTTTTTCAGCCGCTGCTCTTATGAACTGTATACACATGTCATTGCCACAGAGTTATGAACCCACAACATGCAACTGGCTGCTGCTTTCTATTTCTTTGAGAAGACTAGCCACATGAGAATTGACCATTATGATACTTCCTCTTTGTTTTTTCATAGATACCACAATTAGAGCTTGTTTACTCTACACATGCTATGGTTATTGGAAGAGGAAAGATATGACTTCAGAAAAAATTAGAGTAACACTAAAATAGTGAGGGTAAATGTGACAGTAATCACATTTCAGAACAGAGCATAGAAACATGTTAGTGCTTTAGCAGTTTTCTTCGAGAAACACATACACTTGATAACATTTCATAAATGATTCTGTTGTATGTCCATCCATCTATCTGTCTATTTTCATCAATCTATTCTCAGTTTGATATGGTGGAACAGGTATGTACAGCCTCTACATCATGCACGCACATCCTCAACCCATGCCCAGTGTGTTAAAGTGAAACATAGACTTTCACACATGAAAATGCATCCTCAACCCATGTCCAGTGTGTTAACATGAAATGTAGACTTTAACACTTTTGAAAATGCTTCTTACTTTTACACTTTACACACTGAGTTAGTTCATTAAATGAAACCATTGTCTTCATTCTTATCACCTCATACACAAAATGCTTCCATTGCATGTGATCCCCTGTTATATCTCTAGCACATTCATCGATAATAACCATAGCCCTCATCCGTTCTCTTGCTACGTCCACCCATCTCTTCTATTGTCAACTTTTTCTTGTATTGTATCTTTCACTGTACTGCTATATATCTTCTTTATTATGTTCAAGTTACAGTTAACATTGTGAAATATAATCATGTTGCATTCAGATCTCTTGGAAATTCCATTTACAGTATGGTTCACTTATATTACAGTATTTTGTCCGCCATCCTTCCTTGTCATGGACAAGCTGTAGATGTCTCGGCATGGATTCCATTTGCTTAAACACTAATTGGAGCTGCTTCCTGAATAACTCCCACTCTTGATAAGTATGTTGAATCAAAGCTTATGATGTTCATTCTTCAGATGGTTCCCAAGAAGTTACTACAATGGCCTAAACATTTTCATTTGGACTCGTATCACTTCCAAAAGGTCACTATGTTGGTACTCACTTCACCAGCATTGTACTGCTTGAGATGTATGAAAGGGACATCGGTTTTGCATGAAAATAATCTCTTCATGATATGGATGAGCATAAGCTTGCATTAAAAGAAGCATGATTCCTCAAAGAATTTGATAATTACTGCTCAGAAATAAACCTGCCATATACATGAGTGAGCTCTTCTCCTCTTTGTAGATGTATTTAAACTCAACCACAAGCTACTTTAGCTTTTTCATGCAAGTGTTCTTATTCAAAACTTGTATTATTTCACCGTGTGCAGAATAGTTTACTGTGAAAAGTGGAATTTAATTTTTGCTCATCATTATATATAACTCTGCTCCAGAGGTCTATTCCTTGGTCATTGACTTGTTTGAAGTTCTGAGATGAAGCCTCAATTCATAAAATTGTCACCTGATCAATCTTGCCTAGATATAAATCGCAAGAGCTTGTTTTAAAGTATTTGCATTAGTTAAGGGTTTTGTTAGTGCTGCATCCCTTACTATCTGTCTTGATCAGCAGTTTTCTAAATTGCCTTCACCTTCCAATCATATTTATGATATATAAACATCCTGTATCTGTTGGGTGACTTTCCACAGTCATGCCTAAGATGATTTTTCAGGACTATTTTCTCGCAATAATATGTAAACGTTGTTAGTTATGTGCTTCAATAAGCTACAGGAAAATGGTAGATATCTTATTTTACTTAAGATGGGATGCTCCCATCTTAAGTAAAATCCCTTACACCGTGTTTGTGTGACTTTTTTCTTCATCAGCCATGAAGTAAATAAAAGATAATTGCATTACAAATAAAAAATTGTAGTCTTGTGCATGAAAATCCAGTGATATATTCAGTTGGTTTGGAAATATTATTTTTACTTGTATTAAATCATGTTTTATCCTCTCACAACCCCATATACCTTATCAGCAACCTTTTTCATAGTAGAGATGCCAGTGCTCTGCTTGTTACAGATAGATAAACACTTATAGGTATGAATAATGAAGTAAGATGTCATTAAATATTTGCCTGTTTTCTATTCATTTTCCATTACATCTTCCATAGAAAAATTTCTTGTGTGCCTAAGATGCAGTCTACCAGTTTTTCAGACAGATATTAATCTTTAATGACTCTCCTCCTCAGTTTGAGTTGAGCCAGTATTGAACCAAATTTTTATTTATTTTGTGCCTGTTTGATGGTATGCTACCATGTATGTGGTATCCCAAACCCAACATTCTGGTGCTGTAAAGGAGTTAGTAACTCTGGGGCATCATGATTGGCATGTCGAATCAGGCTTCAGTAGGATAGATATCAACACATCCACATTGCAAAGTCATGATATTACTGAGGGATAAGTAGCTACAGTGAATAATGACCTGAGAATGACTAGCCCACACTTTCTGGGGTACTTGGAATTACACGTATGTGTGGGTTAAAATTATGAAAGTATTAGAACTAAACAAATTGAAAAGTTTCATCCTCAAATTTCAGATAAGAGTCGTGCATCTGTTGTATTTCTAAGAAAATATCATTACTGGATTCTCTTGTTCTACCAAATTAAAGATATAGCACTCATCTTCACCACATATTTATAGCCTCAGAGCCTTTATTAATCATCATAAACAGTGAAATGTTCTACATTTACAACAGCAAACATTTATAGTTGTATAATTTTTGTTTTTAATTCTAGAGAATGTATGTGAGAAATACTTAGAAAAGCAAATGGATTTGTATGTAGCATTTATAGATCTGGAGAAGGCATATGATAGAGTTGATAGAGATGCTTTGTGGAAGTTATTAAGAATAATGGTGTGGGAGGCAAGTTGTTAGAAGCAGTGAAAAGTTTTTATCGAGGATATAAGGCATGTGTATGAGTAGGAAGAGAGGAAAGTGATTGGTTCTCAGTGAATGTAGGTTTGCGGTAGGGGTGCGTGATGTCTCCATGGTTGTTTAATTTGTTTATGGATGGGGTTGTTAGGGAGGTGAATGCAAGAGTTTTGGAAAGAGGGGCAAGTATGCAGTCTGTTGTGGATGAGAGAGCTTGGGAGGTGAGTCAGTTGTCGTTCGCTGATGATACAGCACTGGTGGCTGATTCATGTAAGAAACTGCAGAAGCTGGTGACTGAGTTTGGTAAAGTGTGTGAAAGAAGAAAGTTAAGAGTAAATGTGAATAAGAGCAAGGTTATTAGGTACAGTAGGGTTGAGGGTCAAGTCAATTGGGAGGTAAGTTTGAATGGAGAAATACTGGAGGAAGTAAAGTGTTTTAGATATCTGGGAGTGGATCTGGCAGCGGATGGAACCATGGAAGCGGAAGTGAATCATAGGGTGGGGGAGGGGGCAAAAATCCTGGGAGCCTTGAAGAATGTTTGTAAGTCGAGAACATTATCTCGGAAAGCAAAAATGGGTATGTTTGAAGGAATAGTGGTTCTAACAATGTTTTATGGTTGCGAGGCGTGGGCGTTAGATAGAGTTGTGTTGGAAAGAGATGGTTGAGGACAATATGTGGTGTGAGATGGTTTGATTGAGTAAGTAATGTAAGGGTAAGAGAGATGTGTGGAAATAAAAAGAGCGTGGTTGCGAGAGCAGAAGAGGGCGTTTTAAAATGGTTTGGGCACATGGAGAGAATGAGTGAAGAAAGATTGACCAAGAGGATATATGTGTTGGAGGTGGAGGGAACGAGGAGAAATGGGAGACTAAATTGGAGGTGGAAAGATGGAGTGAAAAAGATTTTGAGTGATTGGGGCCTGAACATGCAGGAGGGTGAAAGGCGGGCAAGGAATAGAGTGAATTGGATTGATGTGGTATACCGGGGTCGATGTGCTGTCAATGGATTGAATCAGGGCATGTGAAGCGTCTGGGGTAAACCATGGAAAGTTGTGTGGGGCCTTTATGTGGAAAGGGAGCTGTGGTTTCGGGCATTATTACATGACTAGCTAGAGACTGATTGTGAACGAATTGGACCTTTGTTGTCTTTTCCTAGCGCTACCTCGCAGACATGAGTGGGGAGGGGGATGTTATTCCATGTGTGGCGAGGTGGCGATGGGAATAAATAAAGGCAGACAGTATGAATTATGTACATGTGTATATATGTATATGTCTGTGTGTGTATATATATGTGTACATTAAGATGTATAGGTATGTATATTTGCGTGTGTGGACGTGTATGTATATACATGTGTATGGGGGTGGGTTGGGCCATTTCTTTCTTCTGTTTCCTTGAGCTACCTCACAAATGCAGGAGACAGCGACAAAGCAAAAGAGTATGTGATAGAGTGTAAGAAAGTAAACTCGAGATTGATATGGGTAAAACTGAAAGTGGATGGAGAGAGATGGGTGATTATTGGTGCCACGTTGGTGAGCAACATGAGACGAAGGGTATTCAAGTACATAGTATTTGAATATTTATTTCCAATTAGCCAGGCCCATAGCGTAGCAGTAGCATTCCCGCCTGTTGCACAGGGGTCCCAGGTTCAATCCTGGCTGTGGAGGTTTGTATGTTCTATGAAGGTGCGCGTTCCTATGCACTTTGTTCGTATTCATGTACCTCCACATTGTACAGTTAGGTTCAGTAAAATGCTATATGCTTGCTATTTGCGCGTGTTGGGAAATGACCGGTATAGACCCTGTTGCCCACCAACGTGAGACGAAGGGTATTCGCGTACATAGTATTCGAATAGTTATTTCCTGTTAGCTAGGCCCATAGCCTAGTGGTAGCATTCCCGCCCGTTGCAGAGGGGTTCCGAATTTCATCCTGGCTGTTGGAGGTTTGTATGTTCTAAGAAGGTGTGCATTCCTATGCACTTTGTTTGTATTCATGTACCTTCATGTTGCACAGTTAGGGTAAAATGCTGTCTGCTTGCTATGGGTGCCTGTTCGGAAATGACCAGTGTAGACCCTGTTACTCACCAACATGAGACAAAGGGTATTCGAGTACATAGTATTCGAATAGTTATTTCCTATTAGCCAGGCCCATAGCCTGGTGGTGGCATTCCTGCCTGTTGCACAGGGGTCCCGGATTCGATCGTGGCTGTTGGACGTTTTGTATGATGTATATACATGTGTATGTGGGTGGGTTGGGCCAGTCTTTCGTCTGTTTCCTTGCACTACCTCGCTAACGCGGGAGACAGCGACATAGGATAATATAATGAAAATAATATATATATATATATATATATATATATATATATATATATATATATATATATATATATATATATATATATGATCTCATGTAGAGATACGCCAAGAATGGGGAAAGTACTTATCTTTTGGCTTCTGAAATTTCTAATGCCATATAATGAGCCACACCATGACTAAATATGAATTCCTGGAACATTTAGTATTTCATGTATTTATTTTCATTTCTCAGTTCCATTTCTAGCATTTTATGAATTTTAAATCTATTCTTATATCAAAGCTAAAACCTCTCCCATTGTTCTAGTAAGATGCTATAACTTAACATTGAATTATGGTCTTACTTCAGTAAGACCATAGTCGTTGGACCCATGCATTTCATATTTCACTGGAACCATTTGCATAATGTTATTTTCTTGTTTACTTTTTTCGTGTTTCATTGCTATTTAATGTAACTACACTCAGCATAAGTCATTAAAGCTATTCACTTCCTTGATTGGTGTCCTATTTTCATGTTTCTTATTTGGTGCCATAACTCCAAAGTAACTATTATTATTATTTATTTTTTTATCTCTGGGGATAGGGGAGAAAGAATACTTCCCATGTATTCCCTGAGTGTCGTAGAAGGCGACTAAAAGGGAAGGGAGCGGGGGCTGGAAATCCTCCCCTCTCGGTTTTTTTTTTAATTTTCCAAAAGGAGGGACAGAGAAGGGGGCCAGGTGAGGATATTCCCTCAAAGGTCCAGTCCTCTGTTCTTACCACAACCTCGCTAATGCAGGAGATGGCGAATAGTATGAAAGAAAATATATATATGAGAAAAAAGGAGAGATAGGTAGTATGTTTAATGAAAGGAACCTGGATGTTTTGGCTCTGAGTGAAATGAAGCTCAAGGGTAAAGTGGAAGAGTGGTTTGGGAATGTTTTGGGAGTAAAGTCAGGGGTTGGTGAGAGGACAAGAGCAAAGGAAGGAGTGGCACTACTCCTGAAACAGGAGTTGTGGGAGTATGTGATAGAGTGTAAGAAAGTAAACTCTAGATTGATATGGGTAAAACTGAAAGTGGATGGAGAGAGATGGGTGATTGTTGGTGCCTATGCACCTGGGCATAAGAAGAAAGATCATGAGAGGCAAGTGTTTTGGAAGCAGCTGAGTGAGGGTGTTAGCAGTTTTGATGCATGAGACCAGGTTGTAGTGATGGGTGATTTGAATGCAAAGGTGAGTAATGTGGTAGTTGAGGGAATAATTGGGGTACATGGGGTGTTCAGTGTTGTAAATGGAATTGGTGAAGAGCTTGTAGATATGTTTGCTGAAAAAGGACTGGTGGTTGGGAACACGTGGTTTAAAAAGAGAGATATGGAAAAGTATATGTATGTAAGTAGGAGAGATGGCCAGAGGGAGTTTTTGGATTACCTGTTAATTGATAGGCACGTGAAAGAGAGACTTTTGAATGTTAATGTGCTGAGAGGTGCAACTGGAGGGATGTCTGATCATTATCTTGTGGAGGCGAAGGTTAAGATTTGTAGAGGTTTTCAGAAAAGAAGAGAGAATGTTGGGGTGAAGAGAGTGGTGAGAGTAAGTGAGCTTGGGAAGGAGACTTGTGTGAGGAAGTACCAGGAGAGACTGAGTGCAGAAAGGAAAAAGGTGAGAGCAAAGGACGTAAGTGGAGTGGGGGAGGAATGGGATGTTTTTAAGGAAGCAGTGATGGCTTGGGCAAAAGATGCTTGTGGCATGAGAAGCATTGGAGGTGGGCAGATTAGAAAGGGTAGTGAGTGGTGGGAGGAAGAAGTAAGATTATTAATGAAAGAGAAGAGAGAGGCATTTGGACTATTTTTGCAGGGAAACTTTGCAAATGACTGGGAGATGTATAAAAGGAAGAGGCAGGAGGTCAAGAGAAAGGTGTAAGAGGTGGAAAAGAGAGCAAATGAGAGTTGGGGTGAGAGAATATCATTAGATTTTAGGGAGACTAAAAAGATGTTTTGGAAGGAGGTAAATAAAGTGTGTAAGACAAGAGAACAAATTGGAACATCAGTGAAGGGGGCTAATGGGGAGGTAATAACAATTAGTGGTGATGTGAGAAGGGGATGGAGTGAGTATTTTGAAGGTTTGTTGAATGTGTTAGATGATAGAGTGGCTGATATAGGGTGTTTTTGTCGAGGTGGTGTATGAAGTGGGAGGGTCAGGTGAGAATGATTCGGTAAACAGAGAAGAGGTAGTGAAAGCTTTGCTCAAGACGAATGCCGGCAAGGTGGTGGGTTTGGATGTTATTGCTGTGGAATTTATTGAAAAAGGGGGTGACTGTGGTGTTCACTGGTTGGTGAGGATATTCATTGTATGTATGGCTCATGGTAAAGTGCTTCAGGATTGGCAGAATGCATGCATAATGCCATTGTATAAAGGCAAGGGGAATAAAGGTGAGTGTTCAAATTACAGAGATATATGTTTGTTGAGTATTCATGGAAAATTATATGGGAGGGTATTGATTGAGAGGGTGAAGGCATCTACAGAGCATCAGATTGGGAAGGAGCAGTGTGTTTTCAGAAGTGGTACAGGGTGTGTGGATCAGGTGTTGCTTTGAAGAATGTATGTGAGAAATACTTAGAAAAACAGATGGATTTGTATGTAGCATTTATGAATCTGGAGATGGCATATGAGAGAGATGGTAGAGATGCACTGTGGAAGGTATTATGAGTATATGGGGTGGGAGGCAAGTTGCTAGAATCAGTGAAAAGTTTTTATCGAGGATTTAAGGCATGTGTACGTGTAGGAAGAGAGGAAAGTGATTGGTTCTCAGTGAATGTCGGTTTGTGGCAGGGTTGCGTGATGTCTCCATGGTTGTTTTATTTGTTTTTTTGTGGGGTTGTTAGGGAGTGAATGCAAGAGTTTTGGAAAGAGGGGCAAGTATGCAGTCTGTTGTGGATGAGAGGGCTTGGGAAGTGAGTCAGCTGTTCGCTAATGATACAGCAATGGTGGCTGACTCGGGTGAGAAACTGCAAAAGCTGGTGACTGAGTTTGGTAAAGTGTATGAAAGAAGTGAGCTGAGAGTAAATGTGAATAAGAGCAAGGTTATTAGGTATAGTAGGGTTGAGGGAGAAGTCAATTGGGAGGTAAGTTTGAATGGAGAAAAACTAGAGGAAGTGAAGTGTTTAAGATATCTGAGTGTGGATTTGGCAGCAGATAGAACCATGGAAGCAGAAGTGAGTCACTGAGTGGGGGAGGGGGTGAAAGTTCTGGGTGCGTTGAAAAATGTGTAGAAGGCGAGAACATTATCTCGGAAAGCAAAAATGGGTAAGTTTGAAGGAATAGTGGTTCCAAGAATGTTATATATCTGTGAGGCCTGGGCTTTAGATAGGGTTGTGTGGAGGAGGGTGGATGTGTTGGAAATGTGATGTTTGAGGACAATATGTGGAGTGAGGTGGTGTGATCAAGTAAGTAATGAAAGGGTAAGAGAGATGTGTGGTAATAAAAAGAGTGGTTGAGATAGCAGAAGAGGTTGTATTGAAATGTTGTGGTCTCATGGAGAATATGAGAGGAAAGATTGACCAAGAGGATATATGTGTCGGAGGTGGAGGGAACGAGGAGAAGAGGGAGACCAAATTGGAGGTGGAAAGATGGAGTGAAAAAGATTTTTTGTGATCGGGGCCTGAACATGCAGGAGGGTGAAAGGAGGGCAAGGAATAGAGTGAATTGGAACGATGTGGTATACCGGGGTTGACGTGCTGTCAGTGGATTGAATCAAGGCATGTGAAGCGTCTGGGGTAAACCATGGAATGCTGTGTAGGTATGTATATTTGCGTGTGTGGACGTATGTATATACATGTGTATGGGGGGGGTTGGGCCATTTCTTTCGTCTGTTTCCTTGCGCTACCTCGCAAACGCGGGAGACAGCGACAAAGTATAATAAAAATATAAAAAAAATATATCTCGGAAAGCAAAAATGGGTATATTTGAAGGAATAGTGGTCCCAACAATGTTGTATGGCTGCGAGGCGTGGGCATTGGATAGAGTTGTGCGCAGGAGGGTGGATGTGCTGGAAATGAGATGTTTGAGGACAACATGTGGTGTGAGGTAGTTTGATCGAGTAAGTAATGTAAGGGTAAGAGAGATGTGTGGAAATAAAAAGAGCGTGGTTGAGAGAGCAGAAGAGGGTGTTTTGAAATGGTTTGGGCACATGGAGAGAATGTGAGGAAAGATTGACCAAAAGGATATATGTGTCAGAGGTGGAGGGAACGAGGAGAAGTGGGAGACCAAACTGGAGGTGGAAAGATGGAGTGAAAAAGATTTTGAGTGATCGGGGCCTGAACATGCAGGAGGGTGAATAGGCGGGCAAGGAATAGAGTGAATTGGATCGATGTGGTATATCGGGGTCGACGTGCTGTCAATGGATTGAATCAGGGCATGTGAAGTGCCTGGGGTAAACCATGGAAAGTTGTGTGGGGCCTGGATGTGGAAAGGGAGCTGTTGTTTCTGGCATTATTGCATGACAGCTAGAGACTGAGTGTGAATGAATGGGGCCTTTGTTGTCTTTTCCTAGCACTGCCTCGCACACATGAGGGGGGAGGGGGATGTTATTCCATGTGTGGCGAGGTGGCGATGGGAATGAATAAAGGCAGACAGTGTGAATTGTGTGCATGTGTATATATGTATGTTTCTGTGTGTGTATATATATGTGTACATTGAGATGTATGGGTATGTATATTTGCATGTGTGGATGTGTATGTATATACATGTGTATGTGGGTGGGTTGGGCCATTTCTCTCATCTGTTTCCTTGCGCTACCTCGCAAACGCGGGCGACAGCGACTAAGCAAAAAATATATATATATATATCTTTTTTCTTTCATACTATTCGCCATTTCCCGCATCAGCGAGGTAGCGTTAAGAACAGAGGACTGGGCCTCTGAGGAAACATCCTCATCCAGCCTCCTTCTCAGCTCCTTCCTTTGGAAAAAAAAAATATATATATATATATATATATATATATATATATATATATATATATATATATATATATATATATATATATATGAGAAAAATTGAGAATCAAGATGTATGAAAGCAGTAGAGCAGTAGCTTCAGAGGACTTACGTGGCAGAAATTTCTCTTATGCTGTTTTTCTGTCATTTTTGACCATTTCAGCTCCCCCGTTCAGCTCTTTGAATTAGCCTGAACTAACAACTACACCTGTCTATATATATATATATGTTAATCCTAACATAATCAACACTCCTCACACCTCATATTGTCCTCAGAGAGATGATGTTTGATAGAAACATATTTTTAATTAAACAAAGAAAAATTTCTCTGACTTGCATTTCATCCATGCAGGTCTCTGAAATTTCCACTACTGCTAGCATATATTTGATCCATGCTTAGCTTGTTCCACATGTTCACAGTCCATTTGGTAAAAAAAATGTTTCCAAGCTGTTTCTGAGAGTGACTGATTACTTGGGCTTACTTTCCACAAATATGACCTGTTTTATGCGCACCCTTATGTATTTGATGACACACTTGACATGGCTGGCACATATTTTTCTTTACTTGCCAAGAGCAATGCAATCATATCATCT
Source organism: Panulirus ornatus (assembly GCF_036320965.1). Classification (NCBI taxonomy): domain Eukaryota; kingdom Metazoa; phylum Arthropoda; class Malacostraca; order Decapoda; family Palinuridae; genus Panulirus; species Panulirus ornatus. The sequence continues at coordinate 42,964,935 of NC_092239.1, read as the reverse complement.
GATTTTTCTTTTGACCTGCTACCACTAATTTGTCTTTGAATGTGGAATATTCTTTGATCTTTGAAGGGGCCACTGTGATCTTCCCTTACTCCCACTGATTTCGCTTTGTTTTCTAATGTAGAATATTTTTTGGTCTGTTATGAGGCCACTTTGGTGTACTGTTGTTTCAAACAGGGGCATTGTGTAAATTTTATTCACTCAGATTGACTGCCCTGGAAATGTTTTCTTTGATTCCTTCCGTAGGTGAATGGTCTAAGCAGCCTCAGGGTGAGGTCATCTCAGCATTTGTCGGCATTGAGTGACTCATTTTAAAAAAGGTATCTCCTGTGTGAGAATATAGGTTTTCAATTTCTCTCTGTTGTAATCTGTTTTCTGTCTACCCTTTTCAGTCTTTTGTTATTTTTGATCTGTTTTCCCCTTTGCATATGATTTATATGCTGAGGCTTCTTAATTATTTCTTTTATTATTTTGTACTGCAAATTAGTGGCAATTGTTCTCTTACTATGAATGCCAATCCAAGATATTGAATTTTTCGTCAGACCTTTTGAGCATTGCTATTGCATTTCAGACATTGTAAGATGTAAAGGTAGTTGTTCGCTAAAATCATCGATTAAGACAGTGCATGACCGATCTGCTTTGAATGCCAAGAGAGACATGTTACAGATGCTTGGACAGTAGTGGAATTTGTCCCAGATGATTGAGTATATCTTTCACAACCCTTACACTCTGTTAAGAGTGCAATCTTTAAAGTGATCATTTGTTTCAGTAGAAATAAAGTAGGCATTCCCTGAAACTGTTGTTTTGTTAGAATATCAGTAATATAAGTAGCATCAGTGAATATTAGTGACAGTTTTGATACTGACACTGCATGTTGTTTTTATTATTATAATCATTTTTGTTATTATTATATTATTATTATTATTATTATTATTATTATTATTATTATTATTATTATTATTCACTGAGAACCAATCACTTTCCTCTCTTCCTACACGTACACATGCCTTACATCCTCGATAAAAACTTTTCACTGCTTCTAACAACTTGCCTCCCACACCATATATTCTTAATACCTTCCACAGAGCATCTCTATCAATTCTATCATATGCCTTCTCCAGATCCATAAATGCTACATACAAATCCATTTGCTTTTCTAAGTATTTCTCACATATATTCTTCAAAGCAAACACCTGATCCACACATCCTCTACCACTTCTGAAACCACACTGCTCTTCCCCAGCAGGGGTGTGTGATGTCTCCATGGTTGTTTAATTTGTTTATGGATGGGGTTGTTAGTGAGGTGAATGCAAGAGTTTTGGAAAGAGGGGCAAGTATGAAGTCTGTTGTGGATGAGAGAGCTTGGGAAGTGTCAGTTGTTGTTCGCTGATGATACAGCGCTGGTGGCTGATTCATGTGAGAAACTGCAGAAGCTGGTGACTGAGTTTGGTAAAGTGTGTGAAAGAAGAAAGTTAAGAGTAAATGTGAATAAGAGCAAGGTTATTAGGTACAGTAGGGTTGAGGGTCAAGTCAATTGGGAGGTAAGTTTGAATGGAGAAAAACTGGAGGTAAAGTGTTTTAGATATCTGGGAGTGGATCTGGCAGCGGATGGAACCATGGAAGTGGAAGTGGATCATAGGGTGGGGGAGGGGGCGAAAATCCTGGGAGCCTTGAAGAATGTGTGGAAGTTGAGAACATTATCTCGGAAAGCAAAAATGGGTATGTTTGAAGAATAGTGGTTCCAACAATGTTGTATGGTTGCGAGGCGTGGGCTATGGATAGAGTTGTGCACAGGAGGGTAGATGTGCTGGAAATGAGATGTTTAAGGACAATGTGTGGTGTGAGGTGGTTTGATCGAGTAAGTAACGTAAGGGTAAGAGAGATGTGTGGAAATAAAAAGAGCATGGTTGAGAGAGCAGAAGAGGGTGTTTTGAAATGGTTTGGGCACATGGAGAGAATGAGTGAGGAAAGGTTGACCAAGAGGATATATGTGTTGGAGGTGGAGGGAACGAGGAGAAGTGGGAGACCAAATTGGAGGTGGAAAGATGGAGTGAAAAAGATTTTGAGTGATCGGGGCCTGAACATGCAGGAGGGTGAAAGGAGGGCAAGGAATAGAGTGAATTGGATCGATGTGGTATACCGGGGTTGACGTGCTGTCAGTGGATTGAATCAGGGCATGTGAAGCGTCTGGGGTAAACCATTGAAAGCTGTGTAGGTATGTATATTTGCGTGTGTGGACGTATGTATATACATGTGTATGGGGGTGGGTTGGGCCATTTCTTTCGTCTGTTTCCTTGCGCTACCTCGCAAATGCGGGAGACAGCGACAAAGCAAAAAAAAAAAAATTATTATTATTATTTTATATTTATTTATTTATTTTGCTTTGTCGCTGTCTCCCGTGTTAGCGAGGTAACGCAAGGAAACAGACGAAAGAATGGCCCAACCCGCCCACATAAACATGTATATACATACATGTCCACACACGCAGATATACATACCTATACATCTCGATGTACACATATATATACACACACAGACATATACATATATACACATGTACATAATTCATACTGTCTGCCTTTATTTGTTCCCATCGCCACCTCGCCACACATGGAATAACAACCCCTTCCCCCCCTCATGTGTGCGAGGTAGCACTAGGAAAGACACCAAAGGCCCCATTCGTTCACACTCAGGGTCTAAGTGTCATGTAATAATGCACCGAAACCACAGCTCCCTTTCACATCCAGGTCCCACACACTTTCCATGGTTTACCCCAGACGCTTCACATGCCCTGGTTCAATCCATTGACAGCACCTTGACCCCAGTATACCACATCGTTCCAATTCACTCTATTCCGTGCACGCCTTTCACCCTCCTGCATGTTCAGGCCCCGATCACTCAAAATCTTTTTCACTCCATCTTTCCACCTCCAATTTGGTCTCCCACTTCTCCTCGTTCCCTCCACCTCTGACACATATATCCTCTTGGTCAATCTTTCCCCACTCATTCTCTCCATGTGACCAAACCATTTCAAAACACCCTCTTCTGCTCTCTCAACCACACTCTTTTTATTTCCACACATCTCTCTCACCCTTACATTACTTACTCGATCAAACCACCTTACACCACATATTGTCCTTAAACATCTCATTTCCAGCACATCCACCCTCCTGCGCACAACTCTATCCATAGCCCACGCCTCGCAACCATACAACATTGTTGGAATCACTATTCCTTCAAACATACCCATTTTTGCTTTCCCAGGTAATGTTCTCGACTTCCACACATTCTTCAAGGCTCCCAGAATTTTCGCCCCCTCCCCCACCCTATGATTCACTTCCACTTCCATGGTTCCATCTGCTGCCAGATCCACTCCCAGATATCTAAAACACTTTACTTCCTCCAGTTTTTCTCCGTTCAAACTTACCTCCAATTGACTTGACCCTCAATCCTACTTTACCTTGCTCTTATTCACATTTACTCTTAACTTTCTTCTTTCACACACTTTACCAAACTCAGTCACCAGCTTCTGCAGTTTCTCACATGAATCAGCCCCCAGCGCTGTATCATCAGCGAACAACAACTGACTCACTTCCCAAGCTCTCTCATCCACAACAGACTGCATACTTGCCCCTCTTTCCAAAACTCTTGCATTCACCTCCCTAACAACCCCATCCATATACAAATTAAACAACCATGGAGACATCACACATTATTATTATTATTAATATTATTACTATTATTATTATCATTATTATTGTCATTATTGTTATAATTAATATTATTATTATCATTATTATTATTATTGTTATTATCATTATCATTATCATTATTATTATTATCCCTGGGGATAGAAGGTGACTAAGAGGGGTGGTAATGGGTGGCTGGAAATCCTCCCTTCCTGTATTACTTTCCAAAAGAAGGAACAAAGCAAGGAGGTAAGTGAGCAACTTTCCCACAAAGGCTGTGTCACCTGTTCTTGATGCCACATTGCTCATGTTTATTATTAATATTATTATTATTATTATTATTATTGGTAGTAGTAGTATTAGTAGTAGTAGTAATAGTAGTAGTAGTAGTAGTACTAGTTGTAGTAGTAGTAGTACTAGTATTGTTATTATTTTTTTCATTATACTTAATTGCCATCTCCCACATTAGCGAGGTAGCACAAGGAAATAGACGAAAGAATGTCTCAACCCATCCACACACACATGTATATACATAAATGCCCTCACACACGCATATACATGCCTATACATTTCAGCTCATACCTCCATATACATACACAGACATATACATGTATACACACATACATATTCATATATACATACGTACATATTCATACTTGCTGCCTTCATCCATTCCTGTCGCCTCCCTGCCACACATTGAATATTATTATTATTATTATTATTATTATTATTATTATTATTATTATTATTATTATTATCATTATTATTATTATTATGAAAGGGTAAGAGAGATGTGTGGTAATAAAAAGAGTGTGGTTGAGAAAGCAGAAGAGGATGTATTGAAGTGGTTTGGTCACATGGAGAGAATGAATGAGGAAAGATTGACAAAGAGGATATATGTGTCAGAGGTGGAGGGAATGAGAAGTGGGAGACCAAATTGGAGGTGGAAGGATGGAGTGAAAAAGACTTTGAGTAATCGGGGCCAGAATATATAGGAGGATAAAAGGCATGCAAGGAATAAAGTGAATTGAAACAATGTGCTATACCGGGTCGACATGCTGTCAGTGGAATGAACCAGGGCATGTGAAGTGTCTGGGGTAAACCATGGAAAGTTTTGTGGGACGTGGATGTGGAAAGAGAGCTATGGTTTCGGTGCATTACACATGATAGCTAGAGACCAAGTGTGAACGAATGTGGCCCATGTCGTCTTTTCCTAGTGCTACCTCGTGCGCACACGGGGGAGCGGGGGTGCCATTTCATACATGGTGGAGTGGTGGCGAGAATGGATGAGGGCAGCATGTATGAATATGTACATGTGTATATATGTATATGTCTGTGTATGTATATGTTGAAATGTATAGGTATGTATATATGTGTGTGTGGGTGTATACGTATATACATGTGTATATGGGTGGGTTGGGCCATTCTTTCATCTGTTTACTTATGCTACCTCACTAACGCGGGAGACAGCGACAAAGTATGATGAATAAAGTAAATATTATTATTATTATTATTATTATTATTATTATTATTATTATTAATATTATTATTATTATTATTATTATTATCCCAGGAATAGGGGAGAAACAATACTACCCACATGTTCCTTGCATGTCATAGAAGGTGACTAAGAGGGGTGGTAATGGGTGGCTGGAAATCCTCACTTCCTGTGTAACCTTCCAAAAGAACAAACAGGGCAAGGAGCTAAGTGAGCAATTTTCCCATGAAGGCTGTGTCACCTGTTCTTGATGCCACATCGCTCATGCTTATTATTATTATTATGATTATTATTATTATTAGTAGTAGTAGCATTGTTATTATTGTTATTTTTGTTTTCATTTTTTTATTATACTTAATCGCCACCTTCCGCATCAGCAAGGTAGAACAAAGAGGCTGATGAAAGAATGGCCCAATCTCCCCACATACACATGTATATACATAGATGCACACACACACAGATATACATTCCTATACATTTCAACGTATTCATACATATACCTGCACAGACATATAGATATATACACACATACATATTCATATATACACATGTACATCCTTATACTTGCTACCTTCATCCATTCCTGTCGCCACCCTGCCACACATGAAATAGCACCCCCCTCCCCCACACCTGCATGCGCGAGGTAGTGCCAGGAAAATACAAAAAAAGCCACATTTGTTCACACTCAGTCTGTAGTTGCCATATGTAATGCATCAAAACCATAGCTCCCTTTCCACATCCAGGCCCCACAAAACTTTCCGTGGTTTACCCCAGACACTTCACATTCCTTGGTCAATCCATTGACAGCATGTCCATCCTGGTATAGCACATCATTCCAATTCACTCTATTCCATACACGCCTTTCACCTTCCTGTATGTTCAATTCCAGATCCCTCAAAATCTTTTTCACTCCATCCTTCCACCTCCAATTTGGTCTCCCACTTCTCCTATTTCCCTCTACCTCTGACATATATATATATATATATATATATATATATATATATATATATATGTAGGAAGAGAGGAGAGTGATTGGTTCTCAGTGAATGTAGGTTTGCGGCAGGGGTGTGTGATGTCTCCATGGTTGTTTAATTTGTTTATGGAGGGGGTTGTTAGGGAGGTAAATGCAAGAGTTTTGGAAAGAGGGGCAAGTATGAAGTCTGTTGGGGATGAGAGAGCTTGGGAAGTGAGTCAGTTGTTGTTCGCTGATGATACAGCGCTGGTGGCTGATTCATGTGAGAAACTGCAGAAGCTGGTGACTGAGTTTGGAAAAGTGTGTGGAAGAAGAAAGTTAAGAGTAAATGTGAATAAGAGCAAGGTTATTAGGTACAGTAGGGTTGAGGGTCAAGTCAATTGGGAGGTGAGTTTGAATGGAGAAAAACTGGAGGAAGTGAAGTGTTTTAGATATCTGGGAGTGGATCTGGCAGTGGATGGAACCATGGAAGCGGAAGTGGATCATAGGGTGGGGGAGGGGGCGAAAATCCTGGGGGCCTTGAAGAATGTGTGGAAGTCGAGAACATTATCTCGGAAAGCAAAAATGGGTATGTTTGAAGGAATAGTGGTTCCAACAATGTTGTATGGTTGCGAGGCGTGGGCTATGGATAGAGTTGTGCGCAGGAGGATGGATGTGCTGGAAATGAGATGTCTGAGGACAATGTGTGGTGTGAGGTGGTTTGATCGAGTGAGTAACGTAAGGGTAAGAGAGATGTGTGGAAATAAAAAGAGCATGGTTGAGAGAGCAGAAGAGGGTGTTTTGAAGTGGTTTGGGCACATGGAGAGGATGAGTGAGGAAAGATTGACCAAGAGGATATATGTGTTGGAGGTGGAGGGAACAAGGAGAAGAGGGAGACCAAATTGGAGGTGGAAAGATGGAGTGAAAAAGATTTTGTGTGATCGGGGCCTGAGCATGCAGGAGGGTGAAAGGAGGGCAAGGAATAGAGTGAATTGGAGCGATGTGGTATACCCAGGCTGACGTGCTGTCAGTGGATTGAAGCAGGGCATGTGAAGCGTCTGGGGTAAACCATGGAAAGCTGTGTAGGTATGTATATTTGCGTGTGTGGACGTATGTATATACATGTGTATGGGGGGGGGTTGGGCCATTTCTTTCGTCTGTTTCCTTGCGCTACCTCGCAAACGCGGGAGACAGCGACAAAGCAAAAAAAAATATATATATGGTGTGGGAGGCAAGTTGTTAGAAGCAGTGAAAAGTTTTTATCGAGGATGTAAGGCATGTGTACGTGTAGGAAGAGAGGAAAGTGATTGGTTCTCAGTGAATGTAGGTTTGCGGCAGGGGTGTGTGATGTCTCCATGGTTGTTTAATTTGTTTATGGAGGGGGTTGTTAGGGAGGTAAATGCAAGAGTCCTGGAAAGAGGGGCAAGTATGAAGTCTGTTGGGGATGAGAGAGCTTGGGAAGTGAGTCAGTTGTTGTTCGCTGATGATACAGCGCTGGTGGCTGATTCATGTGAGAAACTGCAGAAGCTGGTGACTGAGTTTGGTAAAATGTGTGGAAGAAGAAAGTTAAGAGTAAATGTGAATAAGAGCAAGGTTATTAGGTACAGTAGGGTTGAGGGTCAAGTCAATTGGGAGGTGAGTTTGAATGGAGAAAAACTGGAGGAAGTGAAGTGTTTTAGATATCTGGGAGTGGATCTGTCAGCGGATGGAACCATGGAAGCGGAAGTGGATCATAGGGTGGGGGAGGGGGCGAAAATTTTGGGAGCCTTGAAAAATGTGTGGAAGTCGAGAACATTATCTCGGAAAGCAAAAATGGGTATGTTTGAAGGAATAGTGGTTCCAACAATGTTGTATGGTTGCGAGGCGTGGGCTATGGATAGAGTTGTGCGCAGGAGGATGGACGTGCTGGAAATGAGATGTTTGAGGAAAATGTGTGGTGTGAGGTGGTTTGATCGAGTAAGTAACGTAAGGGTAAGAGAGATGTGTGGAAATAAAAAGAGCGTGGTTGAGAGAGCAGAAGAGGGTGTTTTGAAATGGTTTGGGCACATGGAGAGAATGAGTGAGGAAAGATTGACCAAGAGGATATATGTGTCGGAGGTGGAGGGAACGAGGAGAAGAGGGAGACCAAATTGGAGGTGGAAAGATGGAGTGAAAAAGATTTTGTGTGATCGGGGCCTGAACATGCAGGAGGGTGAAAGGAGGGCAAGGAATAGAGTGAATTGGAGCGATGTGGTATACAGGGGTTGACGTGTTGTCAGTGGATTGAGTCAGGGCATGTGAAGCGTCTGGGGTAAACCATGGAAAGCTGTGTAGGTATGTATATTTGCGTGTGTGGACGTGTGTATGTACATGTGTATGGGGGGGGGGGGGGGCCATTTCTTTCGTCTGTTTCCTTGCGCTACCTTGCAAACGCGGGAGACAGCGACAAAGTATAAAAAAAAATATATATATATATATATATATATATATATATATATATCCTCTTTGTCAACCTTTCCTCACTCATTCTCTCCATGTGACCAAACCATTTCAATACACCCTCTTCTGTTCTCTCAACCACTTACTTTTTATTACCACGCATCTCTCTTACCCTTTCATTACTTACTCGATCAAACCACCTCGCACCACTTATTGTCCTCAAACGTTTCATTTGCAACACATCCACCCTCCTCTGTACAACTCTATCTATAGCCCATGCCATGAAGGAATAGAACCACTATTCCTTCAAACATACCCATTTTTGCTCTCCGAGATAACGTTCTCATCTTCCACACATTCTTCGACGCTCCCAGAACCTTATATTATTGATACTTGTTGTCTACCTTCTTACAGGCAGGGAACAGCTAGGTCTGGGGAAGATGGAGGGTTGGTGGGATAGGGATTTCAAGAATATTCCTACAACCCCTTTCCCAGGGCTGATACCTTATGGAAATACTAATGGGGATGGCCTAGAACACAAGGATACTTACAGGATCTGATATTCATCTTCTGTAAAGTTTTTGTGGCATGCATACATCCATACATACATACAGTGTCTGCAAAAAAGTCTTGTCTGTCCCACCATATATTTTCATGGGCAATACACAGCTAAGGTTTATTTTGTTTACAAGCATTTATGATGCCCTCATGGTGAAGTCATCATATATCTAGTCGCTGAGAGGAGTGTTTCTGATGGTATGAGCACTAGCAACCCACCTCAGAGTGACCCATGCTATCTATAGGGAAGGAATTCCTTTATTCCTCCTAGCTCCCCCCTCATTTTAAGACTTTCTCTTCTGGGCACTAAATTTCCTCCCCAAGTGCTTCAAGATGTTGTCTCTTATCTTTCTAAGGAGGAGAAAGCCGTAATTCTCACCTAGAAGCAAGAAAATGTTGGTATTCATGAGATTTTTAGGCACACTGGGCACTCAGAATGCAGTATCAGGTGGCTGCTTCCTGCAACACCTTATCAGATCCTCACCTCACTCAGGAGATCAAGACCCTATAGACCCTAAACATGGCTCTAAAATACATCAGGAACCTTGCTACTTACATGCCCAGGTGGCTGTAGATGATAATCAAGGCCAAAGGGGAGATGACAAAGTACGAAAATGTAAGTGTGGCATTGCCTTTGAAAATATACAGGGGCTGTGACAAGACATTTTGTGAATACTGTAGGTAGGTGGGTGGATTTTGAGTTATAGAGAAGGAACATCTATAATAAAAAGATTATTATTATTATTATCATTTTTATTATTATCATAATTATTATTATTATCATTATTATTATTATTATTATTATTGGTGGTGGTGATGTTATTATTTATATTATTATCCTTTGCGGAGGATGAAAGCCGGCAAGGCAGTGGGTTTGGATAGTATTGCAGTGGAATTTATTAAAAAAGGGGGTGACTGTATTGTTGACTGGTTGGTAAGGTTATTTAATGTATGTATGATTCATGGTGAGGTGCCTGAGGATTGGCGGAATGCGTGCATAGTGCCATTGTACAAAGGCAAAGGGGATAAGAGTGAGTGCTCAAATTACAGAGGTATAAGTTTGTTGAGTATTCCTGGTAAATTATATGGGAAGGTATTGATTGAGAGGGTGAAGGCATGTACAGAGCATCAGATTGGGGAAGAGCAGTGTAGTTTCAGAAGTGGTAGAGGATGTGTGGATCAGGTGTTTGCTTTGAAGAATGTATGTGAGAAATACTTAGAAAAGCAAATGGATTTGTATGTAGCATTTATGGATCTGGAGAAGGCATATGATAGAGTTGATAGAGATGCTCTGTGGAAGAAACTAAGAATATATGGTGTGGGAGGCAAGTTGTTAGAAGCAGTGAAAAATTTTTATCGAGGATGTAAGGCATGTGTACGTGTAGGAAGAGAGGAAAGTGATTGGTTCTCAGTGAATGTAGCTTTGTGGCAGGGGTGTGTGATGTCTCCATGGTTGTTTAATTTGTTTATGGATGGGGTTGTTAGGGAGGTGAATGCAAGAGTTTTGGAAAGAGGGGCAAGTATGACGTCTGTTGGGGATGAGAGAGCTTGGGAAGTGAGTCAGTTGTTGTTTGGTGATGATACAGCGCTGGTGGCTGATTCATGTGAGAAACTGCAGAAGCTGGTGACTGAGTTTGGTAAAGTGTGTGAAAGAAGAAAGTTAAGAGTAAATGTGAATAAGAGCAAGGTTATTAGGTACAGTAGGGTTGAGGGTCAAGTCAATTGGGAGGTAAGTTTGAATGGAGAAAAACTGGAGGAAGTAAAGTGTTTTAGATATCTGGGAGTGGATCTGGCAGTGGATGGAACAATGGAAGTGGAAGTGGATCATAGGGTGGGGGAGGGGGCGAAAATCCTGGGAGCCTTGAAGAATGTGTGGAAGTCGAGAACATTATCTCGGAAAGCAAAAATGGGTATGTTTGAAGGAATAGTGGTTCCAACAATGTTGTATGGTTGCGAGGCGTGGGCTATGGATAGAGTTGTGCGCAGGAGGGTGGATGTGCTGGAAATGAGATGTTTGAGGACAATATGTGGTGTGAGGTGGTTTGATCGAGTAAGTAATGTAAGTGTAAGAGAGATGTGTGGAAATAAGAAGAACGTGGTTGAGAGAGCAGAAGAGGGTGTTTTGAAATGGTTTGGGCACATGGAGAGAATGAGTGAGGAACGATTGACCAAGAGGATATATGTGTCGGAGGTGGAGGGAACGAGAACTGGGAGACCAAATTGGAGGTGGAAAGATGGAGTGAGAAAGATTTTGAGTGATTGGGGCCTGAACATGCAGGAGGGTGAAAGGCGTGCAAGGAATAGAGTGAATTTGGATCGATGTGGTATACTGGGGTCGACGTGCTGTCAGTGGATTGAATCAGGACATGTGAAGCATCTGGGGTAAACCATGGGAAGTTGTGTGGGGCCTGGATGTGGAAAGGGAGCTGTGGTTTTGGACATTATTGCATGACAGCTAGAGACTGAGTGTGAACGAATGTGGCCTTTGTTGTCTTTTCCTAGTGCTACCTCGCACACATGAGGGGGGAAGGGGGATGTTTTTCCATGTGTGGCGAGGTGGCGATGGGAATGAGTAAAGGCAGACAGTGTGAATTGTGTGCATGTGTATATATGTATGTGTCTGTGTATGTATATATGTGTACATTGAGATGTATGGGTATGTATATTTGCGTGTGTGGACGTGTATGTATATACATGTGTATGGGGGTGGGTTGGGCCATTTCTTTCGTCTGTTTCCTTGCGCTACCTCGCAAACGCGGGAGACAGCGACAAAGCAAAATAAAAATAATATTACTATTATTACTATTTATTTTTTGATACTTGATCGCCATTTCCTGCATTAGCAAGGTAGCCCCAGGAACAGATGAAGAAAGGCCACATCCACAAACATCCACTTTCTGGCTGTCATGTGTAATGCATCGAAACCACAGCTCCCTTTCTACAGCCAAGCATCACAGACTTTACCATGGTTTACCCCGGTTGCTTCTCATGCCCTGATTCAGTCTGTTGACAACATTTTAACCCCAATACACCACATCATTAGAATTCACTCTATCCCATGCATCTCTTTCATCTTTGCACACATTAGGCCCAAATCGATTATAATCTGTTCACTCCATCCTTCCATCTCCAATTTGGTCTTCCAGTTCTTATTCCCTACACTTTTGACGTATCCTCTTTGTCAACCTTTCCTCTCTCATTCTCTCTATATATCTAAACAATTTCAGCACACCCTCTTCAGCTTTCAACCACAGTTATTTATTACAATGCCCTTCACGTACCCTTTCATTACGTACTCAATCAAACCACCTCATGCCACAAATTGTCTTCAAACATTTCCATTTCCAACACGTCCACCCTCCATTTACACAGCCAGTTCACCCCCTCACTCACCCTGTGACGCACTTCCACTTTCATGGTTTTATTTGCTGCCATGTCCACTCCTGGTTATCTAAAACATTTTACTTCCTTCAAGTTTTTCTAATCAAACTCACACCACAACTATTCTGTCCCTTAGCCCTGCTAAACCTAATGACCTACAGTATTGGTTCATCAACTGTTTATGATATAAAGAAGCAAAGGGAGAAAATATTGAAGTTCTATGCAGACCGATTCCAAGAAGCAAATGACAATTAGAAAAACTATGAAAGATGGTAAGAGTACTCAGCACAATCAAGTGATGATGGAATGGTTTCGACAGTGTCAGAGTGATGGAGTGGACTTGTCAGGTAGCATGATAATGCACCAGGCTAAGTTGTTCCATAAAGAACTTAAATTACAACATGAGCATGACTATGGTGAAGGATGGCTTCAAAGATTCAAGAAGCATCATGGAATTTTCATGAATAAAGTGTGTGAAGAAAAGTGGTCTGCAAACCACGAAGGAGCTGCCAAGTATGTGGATGAATTTGCAAAACTCATAGCTGGTGAGCACCTCAGTCCTGAGCAGGTGTATAAGTACCTGTATATCATTCATTGATTTACATTTAATATTTCTTTGATTTAATTTTGTAGCAGTCCATGGTATACTTTAGACACATGGGAGATGTGTGATTAGTGGGTTAGAGGTGTGTTGATGAATTATTATTACATGACCACAGTTGGTCCGGCAAAATGGTTAATTCAGCAAGGCTTTGGAACCAAGAATACCGGAAAATCGGTGGTGTACCTATACCTCTGTAGTTTGTCCTCATACACTGGCACTATACATGTATTATCATTATGATTTATTTATTTTATTCATTATGCATAATTACTGTTTCCCTTGTCAGCAAGGTAGCCCCAGGAAACAGACGAAGAATGGCCCATCCACTGATATACACACATTTATATTTATTTATTCATTTTGCTTTGTCGCTGTCTCTCGCGTTAGCGAGGTAGAGCAAGGAAACAGACGAAAGAATGGCCCAACCCACCCACATACACATGTATATACATACACGTCCACACATGCAAATATACATACCTATACATCACAATGTGCACATATATATACACACACAGACATATACATATATACACATGTACATAATTCATACTGTCTGCCTTTATTTATTCCCATTGTCACCTCGCCACACATGGAATGACAACCCCCTCCCCCCCTCATGTGTGCGAGGTAGCGCTAGGAAAAGACAACAAAGGCCCCATTCGTTCACACTCAGTCTCTACCTGTCATGTAATAATGCACCGAAACCACAGCTCCCTTTCCACATCCAGGCCCCACAGAACTTTCCATGGTTTATCATAGACGCTTCACATGCCCTGGTTCAATCCATTGACAGCACGTCGACCCCGGTATACCACATCGTTCCAATTCACTCTATTCCTTGCACACCTTTCACCCTCCTGCATGTTCAGGCCCCGATCACTCAAAATCTTTTTCACTCCATCTTTCCACCTCCAATTTGGTCTCCCACTTCTCCTCGTTCCCTCCACCTCTGACACATATATCCTCTTGGTCAATCTTTCCTCACATTCTCTCCATGTGACCAAGCCATTTCAAAACACCCTCTTCTCTCTCAACCACACTCTTTTTATTTCCACACATCTCTCTTATTCTTACATTACTTACTCAATCAAACCACCTCACACCATATATTGTCCTCAAACACCTCATTTCCAGCACATCCACCCTCCTGCACACAACTCTATCCATAGCCCACGCCTCACAACCATACAACATTGTTGGAACCACTATTCCTTCAAACATACCCATTTTTGCTTTCCGAGGTAATGTTCTCGACTTCCAAACATTCTTTAAGGCTCCCAGAATTTTCACCCCCTCCTCCACCCCATGGTTCACTTCCATTTCCATGGTTCCATCCGCTGCCAGATCCACTCCCAGATATCTAAAACACTTTACTTCCTCCAGTTTTTCTCCATTCAAACTTACCTCCCAATTGACTTGACCCTCAACCCTACTGTACCTTGCTCTTATTCACATTTACTCTTAACTTTCTTCTTTCACACACTTTACCAAACTCAGTCACCAGCTTCTTAACTTTCTTCTTTCACACACTTTACCAAACTCAGTCACCAGCTTCTGCAGTTTCTCACATGAATCAGCCCCCAGCGCTGTATCATCAGCGAACAACAACTGACTCACTTCCCAAGCTCTCTCATCCACAACAGACTGCATACTTGCCCCTCTTTCCAAAACTCTTGCATTCACCTCCCTAACAACTCCATCCATAAACAAATTGAATAACCATGGAGACATCACATACCCCTGTCGCAAACCTACATTCAATGAGAACCAATCACTTTCCTCTCTTCCTACTCGTACACATGCCTTACATCCTTGATAAAACCTTTTCACTGCTTCTAACAACTTGCCTCCCACACCATATATTCTTAATACCTTCCACAGGGCATCTATATCAACTCTATCATATGCCTTCTCCAGATCCATAAATGCTACATACAAATCTATTTGCTTTTCTAAGTATTTCTCACATACATTCTTCAAAGCAAACACCTGATCCACACATCCTCTGCCACTTCTGAAACCACAGTGCTCTTCCCCAATCTCATGCTCAGTAGATGCCTTCGCCCTCTCAATCAATACCCTTCCATATCATTTCCCAGGAATACTCAACAAACTTGTACCTCTGTAATTTGAACACTCACCTTTATCCCCTTTGCCTTTGTACAGTGGCAATATGCATGCATTCCACCAATCTTCAGGCACCTCACCATGAACCATACATACATTGAATATCCTCACCAACCAATCAACAACAGTCACCCCCTTTTTTAATAAATGCTACTGCAATACCATCCAAACCCACCACCTTGCTTGTTTTCATAGGGGATAAGGGAGAAAGAATACTTCCCATGCATTCCCCGCGTCTCATTGAAGGCGACTAAAGGGGACAGGAGCAGGGGCTAGAAACCCTTCCCTCCTTGTATTTCCAATTTCTAAAAGGGGAAACAGAAGAAGGAGTCATGCGGGGAGTGCTCATCCTCCTCAAAGGCTCAGATTGGGATGTCACTGTGTGTGGATGTAACCAAGATGAGAAAAAGGAGAGATAGGTAGTATGTTTGAGGAAAGGAACCTGGATGTTTTGGCTCTGAGTGAAACGAAACTCAAGGGTAAAGGGGAAGGGTGGTTTGGGAGTAAAGTCAGGGGTTGGTGAGAGGACAAGAGCAAAGGAAGGAGTAGCACTATTCCTGAAACAGGAGTTGTGGGAGTATGTCATAGAGTGTAAGAAATTAAACTCTAGATTGATATGGGTAAAACTGAAAGTGGATAGAGAGAGATGGGTGATTATTGGTGCCTATGCACCTGGGCATGAGAAGAATGATCATGAGAAGCAAGTATTTTGGGAGCAGCTGAGTGTGTTAGCAGTTTTGATGCACGAGACCGGGTTATAGTGATGGGTGATTTGAATGCAAAGATGAGTAATGTGGCTTTTGAGGGATTAATTGGTGTACATGGGGTGTTCAGTGTTGTAAATGGAAATGGTGAAGAGCTTGTAGATTTATGTGCTGAAAAAGGACTGGTGATTGGGAATACCTGGTTTAAAAAGAGAGATGTACAAAAGTATACATATGTAAGTAGGAGAGATGGCCAGAGAGCATTACTGGATTACGTGTAAATTGATAGGCACATGAAAGAGAGACTTTTGGATGTTATTGTGCTGAGAGGTGCAACTGGAGGGATGTCTAGTCAATATCTTGTGGAAGCGAAGGTGAAGATTTGTAGAGGTTTTCAGAAAAGAAGAGAGAATGTTGGGGTGAAGAGAGTGGTATGAGTAAGTGAGCTTGGGAAGGAGAATCGTGTGAGGAAGTACCAGGAGAGACTGAGTGCAGAATGGAAAAAGGTGAGAGCAAAGGACGTAAGGGAAGTGGGTGGGGAATGGGATGTATTTGGGGAAGCAGTGATGGCCTGCGCAAAAGATGCTTGTGGCATGAGAAATGTGGGAGGTGGGCAGTTTTGAAAGAGTAGTGAGTCGTAGGATCAAGAAGTAAGATTATTAATGAAAGAGAAGAGAGAGGCATTTGGACGATTTTTGCGGGGAAATAATGCAAATGACTGGGAGATGTATAAAAGAAAAAGGCAGGAGGTCAAGAGAAAGGTGCAAGAGGTGAAAAAGAGGGCAAATGAGAGTTGGGGTGAGAATCATTAAATTCTAGGGAGACTAAAAAGATGTTTTGGAAGGAGGTAAATAAAGTGTGTAAGACAAGAGAACAAATGGGAACATCAGTGAAGTGGGCTAATGGGGAGGTAATATCAAGTAGTGGTGATGTGAGAAGGAGATGGAGTGAGTACTTTGAAGATTTGTTGAATGTGTTTGATGATAGAGTGGCAGATATAGGGTGTTCTGGTCGAGGTGGTGTGCGAAGTGAGAGGGTCAGGGATAATGATTTGGTAAACACAGAAGAGGTAGTGAAAGCTTTGCGGAAGATGAAAGCAGCGGGTTAGGATGGTATTGCCGTGGAATTTATTAAAAAAAGTGGGTGACTGTGTTGTTGACTGGTTGGTAAGGATTTTCAATGTATGTATGGCTCATGGTGAAGTGCCTGAAGATTGGCAGAATGCATGAGGATTGCCATTATAAAGAGGCAAAGGTGAGTGCTCAAATTACAGAGTTATGAGTATGTTGAGTATTCCTGGGAAATTATATGGGAGGGTATTGATTGAGAGGGTGAAGGCATGTACAGAGCATCAGATTGGGGAAGAGCAGTGTGGTTTCAGAAGTGGTAGAGGATGTGTGGATCAGGTGTATGCTTTGAAGAATGTATGTGAGAAATACTTAGAAATACAAAAGGATTTGTATGTAGCATTTATGGATCTGGAGGAGGCATATGATAGAATTGATAGAGATGCTCTGTGGAAGATATTAAGAATATATGGTGTGGGAGGCAAGTTGCTAGAAGCAGTGAAACGTTTTTATCGAGGATGTAAGGTATGTGCACGAGTAGGAAGAGAGGAAAGTGACTGGGTCTCAGTGAATGTCGGTTTGCGGCAGGGGTGCGTGATTTCTCCATGGTTGTTTAATTTGTGTATGGTTGGGGTTGTTAGGGAGGTAAATGCAAGAGTTTTGGAGAGAAGGGCAAGTATGCAGTCTGTTGTGGATGAGAGGGCCTGGGAAATGAGTCAGTTCTTGTTCACTGATGGCTGATTCATGTGAGAAACTGCAGAAGCTGGTGATGTAGTTTGGTAAAGTGTGTGAAAGAAGAAAGCTGAGAGTGAATGTGAATAAGAGCAAGGTTATTAGGTTCAGTAGGGTTGAGGGACAAGTCAATTGGGAGGTAAGTTTGAATGGAGAAAAACTGGAGGAAGTGAATTGTTTTAGATATCTGGGAGTGGATTTGGCAGCGGATGGAACAATGGAAGTGAGGAGGGGGCGAAATTTCTGGGAGAATTGAAAAATGTGTGGAAGGCAAGAGCATTATCTCAGAAAGCAAAAATGGATATATTTGAAGGAATTATGGTTCCAACAATGTTATATGGTTGCGAGGCATGGGCTATAGATAGGGTTGTGCGGAGGAGGGTGGACGTGATGGAAATGAGATGTTTGAGGACAGTATGTGCTGTGGTGTGGTTTGATTGAGTAAGTAATGAAAGGGTAAGAGAGATATGTGGAAAAAAAGACTGTGGTTGAGAGATCAGACGAGGGTGTATTGAAATGGTTTGGTCACATGGAGAGAATGAATTATGAAAGATTGACAAAGAGGATATATGTGTCAAAGGTGGAAAGAACTAGAAGTGGGAGACCAAACTGGAGGTGGAAGGATGGAGTGAAAAAGATTTTGAGCGATTGGGGCTAGAACATGTACAAGGGTGAAAGGTGTGCAAGGAATAGAGTGAATTGCAACGATGTAGTATACCAGGGGTTTTTTTTTTTTTTTTTTTTTTTTTTTATACTTTGTCGCTGTCTCCCGCGTTTGCGAGGTAGCGCAAGGAAACAGACGAAAGAAATGGCCCAACCCCCCCCATACACATGTACATACACACGTCCACACACACAAATATACATACCTACACAGCTTTCCATGGTTTACCCCGGACGCTTCACATGCCTTGATTCAATCCACTGACAGCACGTCAACCCCTGTATACCACATCGCTCCAATTCACTCTATTCCTTGCCCTCCTTTCACCCTCCTGCATGTTCAGGCCCCGATCACACAAAATCTTTTTCACTCCATCTTTCCACCTCCAATTTGGTCTCCCTCTTCTCCTCGTTCCCTCCACCTCCGACACATATATCCTCTTGGTCAATCTTTCCTCACTCATTCTCTCCATGTGCCCAAACCATTTTAAAACACCCTCTTCTGCTCTCTCAACCACGCTCTTTTTATTTCCACACATCTCTCTTACCCTTACGTTACTTACTCGATCAAACCACCTCACACCACACATTGTCCTCAAACATCTCATTTCCAGCACATCCATCCTCCTGCGCACAACTCTATCCATAGCCCATGCCTCGCAACCATACAACATTGTTGGAACTACTATTCCTTCAAACATACCCATTTTTGCTTTCCGAGATAATGTTCTCGACTTCCACACATTTTTCAAGGCTCCCAAAATTTTCGCCCCCTCCCCCACCCTATGATCCACTTCCGCTTCCATGGTTCCATCCGCTGACAGATCCACTCCCAGATATCTAAAACACTTCACCAGGTATCCAGACAAATATTTGTCACATGCGCAATTCTTTGGGACTTTGGGATAGGCCAAGTAAAGGTTATACCTTTATTCTTACTCATTTTGTAAATAATTATTCGTTCATCCTTTAGGTGAGAACATACTATGAGTTGTGTAAAAGAAAATATAAGAATAATGCAATGTACTGTAACAGTTACCGAGTCAAATGTACATTTTGCACCACGAGACACCTTGCCTCTCTTAACTGGAGACATTCCAAACTAACTATACACTGTTGTGCCGTCCATATTACAGTTTTACAGTATTTTGCTTAATATTGTACTCTATGCAATTATTTTTTTTTAGTTGTATGAATTAGTCATGAACCTGCTAAAGAGAGTTGTGTATAAAGATATATAAAAAGTGTAATTTACCAAACCATTCACTTAGGGAAAAGTTATGAACACAAGCAGTGTGATTCTGGGTGATAGTAAAGGTTTTCCCATAATTTTTTCTTTGATATGGAGAGAACAATTAGTTTATGTAGTAGGTAAGAAGATACTGAAGAGAACTGTTTAAAGAATATATGTAATTACAAATTGCTGTATCATTCACCAAATGATATGTGCATGTTGAACCATCATGTAACCATTTACACTAGTGAAGTGGAAATATTTTAATTTGTGCTCTTGCTGTACCACCCATATTTTTGTTACAATATTTTACTTAATATTGTGCTTTGTCTATTTCATTTGTAGTGTGTAAATTAGTTTGGAACCTACTAAAGAGAACTGTGTTAAAAAAGTTATAGAATTAACTTTATCATATCATAGGTGGTCAAATCAAAGCCAAAAATATATTAATTCCCAAAACTTAATGAAAACAGTGGAAATGATATAAAATACTGTAATGAACAATACCTTTAAAGTCATTTAAACAGTGAAAATAGTCTGATACATTACATACAGAAAACAATACAATACTGACTATATCTGCCCCTGATCTTGAGCCAACTCTTCACCTGACCCAGAATCTGCCACTGATGCTGCACTCAGCCGCTAATCATGTCATGTCCCAGATCATCAGATTATGTAAGAATTTAAGTGCATATACATTTTCCTTTTTCATGCTTCTTTCTTATTACTTTTATTGATTTGCATATGATTTGAGACATGTAATGTCAATGTGTAACAGAAAATAACTGTAATTTATTCACTCATTACTTGTCGCTAAATACATGTTCGCCATATGCGTACCATATATTTTGTTCTTTTCTTCTATATGTTATATCAGACTATTGAAAAAATAATGATATGAATATTAGAAAAAACATAAACTACATATGTCTAGATGAATGTAGTAGCAGAAATGATACATTATACCAAACTTGTGTTCATTGGCATCTTTTTCCAGTAAAGGCCAGTTTCATCACAGTTCCATACTTGACCTAGTACATAACCCAAAACTCCCATAATTTTCTGGAGTTCCGCTTATGTGCACTTTGCAGCTCAACATCAAGCTGTTGCAGCCTCACCTGACAAAGTCACATTTCTCAGGCCACCACATCTAATAGAATTATGAAGCGAGTTTTGAATTTACTTTAACTGGCTTTTCTTTCCTTCATCAACTTTTTAAGAATCTTGATGGCTTTATTTTCAATCATTTGCCCAGTCATAGGAAACTGTCACACCCACATATCTTGCACTTAGACTTTCAGGGCATCCTCTCTCTTCACATGTCAGCATCCTGAGATGCATTGTTATCTTCAAAATATATGGCTGAGAAGAGGCTTTCCTATTAGATTTGCTTTTCTTCATTCTGGTGCAAATGCTGTTGTCATTATTGCCATAATGGTGAAAAATTGCTTAAGTACTTGACCCAGTCTTAAATTTATTCGGTATCTTGAGCTTTTTCTCCAAGGGAAAGGTTTTCCTTACCCTCTTAGCAGGTTTCCTTGTATTAGGAGTACTTATTGGAAGCTTATAGATAGTGGTGATTGGTTCAGGTGGGCAGAGGTGTAGAAATATGAGTGGCAAACAATCCGTTCTCACTCCTTGAATGCTAGCAGAGAACTGATCCAATAGGTAGAGTGGCATATGTAGCATCTAAACTGGGCTCGCAGGGTATCGTGATGGTTCATGTTATAAGAAGACATAAGAGGAATTTAGTTGCTTATTCTACATCGAGGTCGTTTTATCAAATTGTGCTCCGTCTCAACACTACTGAATTAATAGTAGTAGTAGTCTTCTTGTTCCAAGGGATGATCAGGCAACTAAGAGGGACAGGAACAGGGTGATGGAAATCCTCCCTTCCAATACTATCATTTCCTTAAAGTGAGAATGGTGGAAGAAGCAAAATGAGAAATTTTCCTCTTAGGGTTGTTTCTTTTGTTCCAAATGATACCTTGCCGAGGAGAAAAAGGCAGGCGTGTATAAAAAAGATTATTGTTATTAATGTTAATGTATTATTATAATTATTGTTATTATTATTATTATTATTATTATTATTATTATTATTATTATTGTTATTATTTTTTTTTTCTATTTTGCTTTGTCGCTGTCTCCCGCGTTAGTGAGGTGGCGAAAGGAAACAGACGAAAGAATGGCCCAACCCTCCCACATACACATGTATATACGTACACATCCACACACGCAAATATATATACCTATACATCTCAACGTATACATATGTATACACACACAGACATATACATATATATACATGCACATAATTCATACTGTCTGCCTTTATCATTCCCATCACCACCTCGCCACACATGAAAATAACCACCCCCTCCCCCCTAAAGTGCGCGAGGTAGCGCTAGGAAAAGACAACAAAGGCCACTTTTGTTTATTATTATTATTATTATTATTATTATTATTATTATTATTATCATCATTATTATTATTATTATTATTATTATTATTATTATTATTATTATTATTACTATTATTGTTATTATTATTATTGTTATTATTATTATTATTATTAATCGCTGTTTCCCGCATCAGTGAGGTAGTGCCAGGACACAGACAAAGAATGGCCCGTCCACTCATTATATGATACTTTGTCGCTGTCTCCCGCATTAGCAAGGTAGCGCAAGGAAACAGACAAAAAAATGGCCCAAGCCACCCAGATACACATGTATTTACATAAATGCCCACACACGCACTTATACATACCCATACATTTCAACGTATACATGCATATACATACACATTTACATATTCATACATGCTGCCTTCATCCATTCCCACCGCCGCCCCACCACACATGACATAGCAGCCCCCTCCACCCGCATGCATGCGAGGTAGCGCTAGGAAAAGACAACAAAGGCCACATTCATTCACACTCAGTCTCTAGCTGTCATGTGTAATGCACCGAAACTGCAACTCCCTTTCCAAATCCAGGCCCCACAAAACTTTTCATGGTTTACCCCAGATGCTTCACATGCCTTGGTTCAATCCATTGACAGCATGTCAACCCCAGTATACCACATTGTTCCAATTCACTCAAAATCTTTTTCACTCCATCCTTCCACCTCCAATTTGGTCTCCCGCTTCTCCTCGTTCCCTCCATCTCTGACACATATATCCTCTTTGTCAATCTTTCCTCACTCATTCTCTCCATGTGACCAAACTATTTCAATACACCCTCTTCTGCTCTCTCAACCACACTCTTTTTATTACCACACATCTCTCTTACCCTTTCATTACTTACTCAATCAAACCACCTCACACCACATATTGTCCTCAAACATCTCATTTCCAACACATCCACCCTGCTCCGCACAACCCTCTATATAGCCCATGGCTCACAACCATATAATATTGTTGGAGCCACTATTCCTTCAAACACCCATTCTTGCTCTCCGAGATAACGTCCTCACCTTCGACACATTCTTCAATGCACCCAGAACCTTCGCCCACTACCCCACCCTGTGACTCTTCCACTTCCATGGTTCCATCCACTGCCAAATCCACTCCCAGATATCTAAAACACTTCACTTACTCCAATTTTTCTCCATTCAAACTTACTTATTTCATAGAAGATGACTAAAGGGAGGGAGCGGGAAGCTGGAAACCCTACCCTTCTTGTATTTCAATTTCAAAAAGAGGAATCAGAGGAAGGGGTCAAGCAAGGAGTGCTTATCCTCCTCAAAGGCTCAAATTGGGGTGTCTGAATGTGTGTGAATTTAACAAAGATGAGAAGAAAGGAGAGATAGGCAGTATGTTTGAGGAAAGAAACCTGGATGTTTTGGCTCTTAGTGAAACGAACCTCAAGGGTAAAGTGGAAGAATGGTTTGAAAAAGCCTTGGGAGTAAAGTCAGGGTTGGTGAGAGGACAAAAGCTAAGGAAGGAATAGCACTACTCCAGAAGCAGGAGTTGTAGAATGGTGTGATAACCTTGCACTTATTCACATTTACACTCGGCTTTCTTCTTTCACACACTTTACCAGACTGTCACCACCTTCTGCAGTTTCTCACCTGAATCAGCCACCAGCACTGTATCATCAGCAAACAACAACTGACTCACTTCCCAAGCCCTCTCATTCACAACAGACTGCATACTTGCCCCTCTCTCCAAAATTCTTGCATTCACCTCCCTAACAACCCCATCCATAAACGAATTAAACAACCATGGAGACATCACTCACCCCTGCCGCAAACTGACATTCACTGGGAACTAATCACTTTCCTCAATTCCCACTCATACACATACCTTACACCCTTGGTAGAAACTTTTCACTGCTTCTAGCAACTTATCTCCCACACCATAAACTCTTAATACCTTCCACAGAGCATCTCTATCAACTCTTATCATATGCTTTCTCCAGATCCATAAATGCTACATACAAATCCATCTGTTTTCCTTAAGTATTTCTCACATATATTCTTCAAAGCAAACACCTGATCCACATATCCTCTACCACTTCTGAAACCACACTGCTCTCCCCCAATCTGATGCTCTGTACATGCCTTTACCCTCTCAATCAATACCCTCACATATAATTTCCCAGGAATACTCATCAGACTTATACCTTTGTAACTTGAACACTCACCTTTATCCCCTTTGCCTTTGTACAATGGCACTATGCATGCATTCCGCCAATCCTCAGGCACTTCACCATGAACCATACATGCATTGAATATCCTCATCAACCAGTCAGTAACACAGCCATTCCTTTTTTTATATAAATTCCACAGCAATATCATCCAAACCTGCCACCTTACTGGCTTCCATCTTCTGCAAAGCTTTCACTACCTCTTCATTGTTTATCAAATCATTCTCCCTGACCCTCTCACTGTGCACACCACCTCGACCAAAACACCCTATATCTGCCACTCTATCATCAAACACATTCAACAAACCTTCAAAATACTCACTCCATGTCCCTCTCAATTCACCACTACTTGTTATTACCTCCCCATTTGCCCCCTTCACTGATGTTCCCACTTGTCCTCTTGTCTTACGTACATTATTTACCTCCTTCCAAGACATCTTTATATTCTCCCTAAAATCTAATGATACTATCTCACCCCTATCTGTAGCCCATGCCTTACTACCATATAACATTGTTGGAACTACTATTCCTCCAAACATACCCATTTTTGCTGTCTCAGATAACATTCTCTCCTCACACATTCTTCATCACTCCCAGAACCTTCACCCTCTCCTCCACCCTTTGGCTCACTTCCTCTTCCATGTTTCCATCCGCTGCTAAGTCCACTCCCAGATATCTAAAACACTTTATTTCCTCCAATTTTTCTCCATTCAAACTTATGCATTTCATAGAAGATGACTAAAGGGAGGGAGCGGGGAGCTGGAAACCCTCCCCTTCTTGTATTTCAATTTCAAAAGGAGGAATCAGATGAAAGGATCAAGCAAGGAGTGCTTATCCTCCTCAAAGGCTCAAAAAAATTGGGGTGTCTGAATGTATGTGAATGTAACCAAGATGAGAAGAAAGGAGACATAGGCAGTATGTTTGAGGAAAGAAACCTGGATGTTTTGGCTCTTAGTGAAATGAACCTCAAGGGTAAAGGGGAAAAATGGTTTGAAAAAGTCTTGAGATTAAAGTCAGGGTTGGTGAGAGGACAAAAGCTAAGGAAGGAGTCGCACTACTCCAGAAGAAGGAGTTGTGGGAGGGTGTGATAGAGTATAAGTAGGTAAATTCTAGATTGATGTGGGTAAAACTGAAAGTGGATGGTGAGAGATGGGTGATTATTGGTGCTTATGCACTTGGTCATGAGAAGAAAGATCACGAGAGGCAAGTGTTTTGGGAGCAGCTAAGTGAGTGTGTCAGCAGTTTTGGTGCTCGAGACTAGGCATTAGTGATGGGTGATTTGAATGTAAAGGTGAATACTGTGGCAGTTGAGGGTATAGTTGGTGCACATGGGGTATTCAGTGTTGTGAATGGAAATGGTGAATAGCTTGTGGATTTGCATGCTGAGAAAAGACAAAGATTAAGATTACCTGGTTTGAAAATAAGAGATATACAGAAATATATGTATGTGAGTAAGAGAGATGGTCAAAAGGCATTATTAGATTATGTATTAATTGAGAACCATGTAAAAGAGACTTTTGGATGTAAATGTGCTGAAAAGGGCACCAGGTGGGATGTCTGGTCACTTTCTTGTGGGGGAAAGGTGAAGATTGGTAGGGGTTTTCAAAAACGAGGAGAATATAAGAAAGAAGAGAGTGGTGAGAGTAAGTGAGCTTGGAAAGGAGACTTGTGTGAAGGAATACCAGGAAAGATTGAGTGTAGAATGGCAAATGGTGAGAGCAAATGAAGTGAGGGTAGTTGGTGAGGAACAAGATATATTTAGAGAAGCAGTGAAGGTATGTCCTTCGAGGAGGATTAGCACTTCCCGCATGACTCCTTCTTCTTTTTCCCCTTTTAGAAAGTTAGAATACAAGGAAGGGAGGGTTTCTAGCCCCCAGCTCCCATCCCCTTTAGTCGCCTTCTTCGGCACGCGGGAAATGCATGGGAAGTAGTCTTTCTCTTCTGTCTGCTTCAGGAGTAGCACTACTCCTGAAGCAGATGTGGGAGTATGTGATAGAGTGTAAGAAAGTAAACTCTGGATTGATATGGGTAAAACTGAAAGTGGATGGAGAGAGATGGGTGATTATTGGGGCCTATGCACCTGGGCATGAGAAAAAAGATCATGAGAGGCAAGTGTTTTGGGAGCAGCTGAGTGAGTGTGTTAGCAGCTTTGCTGTACGAGACCGGGTTATATTGATGGGTGATTTGAATGCAGAGGTGATTGATGTGGCAGTTGAGGGTATAATTGGTGTACATGAGGTGTTCAGTGTTGTAAATGGAAACGGTGAAGAGCTTGTAGATTTGTGTGCTGAAAAAGCACTGGTGATTGGGAATACCTGGTTTAAAATGAGAGATATACATAAGTATTCATATGTAAGTAGGAGAGATGGCCAGAGAGCATTATTGGATTATGTGTTAATTGATAGGTGCTTGAAAGGGAGACTTTTGGATGTTAATGTGCTGAGAGGGGCAATTGGAGGGATGTCTGATCATTATTTTGTGAAGGCGAAGGTGAAGATATGTAGAGGTTTTCAGAAAAGAAGAGAAAATGTTGGGGTGAGAGTTAGTGAGTTTGGAAAGGAGACTTGTGTGAGGAAGTACCAAGAGAGATTGAGTGCAGAAAGGAAAAAGGTGAGAGCAAATGACATAAGGGGAGTGGGGGAGGAATGGGATGTATTTAGGGAAGCAGTGATGGCTTGCACAAGAGATGCCTATGGCATGAGAAAGGTGGGAGGTGGGTAGATTAGAAACGGTAGTGAGTGGTGGGATGAAGAAGTAAGATTGTTAGTGAAAGAGAAGAGATAGGCATTTGGATGACTTGCAGGGAAATAGTGCAAATGGTTGGGAGATGTATAAAAGAAAGAGGCAAGAGGTCAAGAGAAAGGTGCAAGAGGTGAAAAAGAGGGCAAATGAGAGTTGGGGTGAGAGAGTATCATTGAATTTTAGGGAGAATAAAAAGATGTTTTGGAAGGAGGTAAATAAATTGCATAAGACAAGAGAACAAATGGGAACATCAGTGAACGGGGCAAATGGGGAGGTAATAACAAGTAGTGGTGAAGTGAGAGGGAAATGGAGTGAGTATTTTGAAGGTTTGTTGAATGTGTATGATGATATAGTGGCAGATATAGGGTGTTTTGGTCGAGGTGGTGTGCAAAGTGAGAGGGTCAGGGAGAATGATTTGGTAAACAGAGAAGAGGTAGTGAAGGCTTTGCGGAAGATGAAAGCTGGCAAGGCGGTGGGTTTGGATGGTATTGCTGTAGAATTTATTGAAAAAGGGGGTAACTGTTGTTGACTGGTTGGTGAGGATATTCAATGTATGTATGGTTCATGGTGAAGCACCTGAGGATTGGTGGAGTGCATGCATAGTACCATTGTACAAAGACAAAGGGGATAAAGGTAAATGTTCAAATTACAGAGGTATAAGTTTGTTGAGTATTCCTGGGAAATTATATGGGAGGGTATTCATTGAGAGGGTAAAGGCATGTACAGAGCATCAGATTGGGGAAGAGCAGTGTGGTTTCAGAAGTGGTAGAGGATGTGTGGATCAGGTGTTTGCTTTGAAGAGTGTATGTGAGAAATACTTAGAAAAACAGATGGATTTGTATATAGCATTTATGGATCTGGAGAAGGCACATGATAGAGTTGATACAGATGCTTTGTGGAATGTATTAAGAGTATATGGTGTGGAAGGTAAGTTGGTAGAAGCAGTGAAAAGTTTTTACCAAGGATGTTAGGCATGTGTACGAGTAGGAAGAGGGGAAAGTGATTGGTTCCCAGTGAATGTCTGTTTTCGGCAGGGTTGCATGATGTTTCCATGGTTGTTTAATTTGTTTATGGATAGGGTTGTTAGCGAGATGAATGCAAGAGTTTTGGAGAGGGGGGGGCAAGTATGCAGTCTGTTGTGGATGAGAGGACTTGGGAAATTTGTCAGTTGTTGTTCGCTGATGATACAGTGCTGTTGGCTGATTCGAGTGAGAAACTGCAGAAGCTGGAGACTGAGTTTGGTAAAGTGTGTGAGAGAAGAAAGCTGAGAGTAAATGTGAATAAGAGCAAGGTTATTAGGTTCAGTAGGGTTGAGGGTCAAGTCAATTGCGAAGTAAGTTTGAATGGAGAAAAACTGGAGGTAGTGAAGTGTTTTAGATATCTGGGAGTGAATTTTGCAGAGCGGATGGAGCCATGGAAACAGAAGTGAGTCACAGGTCGGGGGAGAAGGCAAAGGTTCTGGGAGCGTTGAAGAATGTGTGGAAGGTGAAAACATTACCTCAAATAGCAAAAATGAGTATGCTTGAAGGAATAGTGGTTCCAACAATGTTATATGGATGTGAGGCATGGGCTGTTGATAGGGTTGTGCAGAGGAGGTTGGATGTTTTGGAAGTGAGATGTTTGAGGACAATATGTGGTGTGAGGTGGTTTGATCGAGTAAGTAATGAAAGGGTAAGAGAGATGTGTGGTAATAAAAAGAGTGTGGTTGAGAGAGCAGAAGAGGTTGTATTGAAATGGTTTGGTCATATGGAGAGAATGAGTAAGGAAAGATTGACAAAGAGGATATCTATGTCTGAGGTGGGGGGAATGAGGAGAAGTCTGTGACCAAATTGGAGGTGGACGGATGGAGTGAAAAAGATTTTGAGTGATCGGGGCCTGAACATACAGGAGGGTGAAAGGTGTGCAAGGAATAGAGTGAATTGGAATGATGTGTTATACCGGGGTGGACGTGCTGTCAGTGGATTGAACCAGGGCTTGTGAAGCCTCTAGGTAAACCATGGAAAGTTTTGTGGGGGCCTGGATGTGGAAAGGGAGCTGTGGTTTCGGTGCATTACACATGGCAGCTAGAGACTGAGTGTGAACAAATGTGGCCTTTGTTGTCTTTTCCTAGCGCTACCTCGCACGCACACAGGGGAGGTGGGGTGCCATTTCATGTGTGGTGGGGTGGCAGCAGGAATGGATGAAGGTAGCATGTATTAATATGTACATGTGTATATATGTATATGTCTGTGTATGTATATGTATGTTTACGTTGAAATGTATAAGTATGTATATGTGCGTGTTTGGGCGTTTATGTATATACATGTGTATGTGGTTGGGTTGGGACATTCTTTCGTCTGTTTCCTTATGCTACCTCGCAAACACAGGAGACAGTGACAAAGTATAATGAATAGATATGAATAGATATAAATACATATTTTTTTTTTTTGCTCTGCCATTTCCGGCGTTAGCGAGGTATCGTTAAGAACAGAGGACTGAGCCTTTGTTGGAATATCCTCACTTGGCCCCCATCTCTGTTCCTCTTTTGGAAAAAAAAAAAAAAAAAAAGAGGGAAGGATTTCCAGCCTCCTGCTCCTTCCCCTTTTAGCCGCCCTCTATGACATTTGTGTTAGTAAGTTAGGGCCAGGAACAGATAAAGAGAGGCAGCATCCACTTATGTCCATTCTTTCCCTGTCATGTACAGTGCACTAAAACCACAGGTCCCTATCTACAACCAGGCCCCACAGATCTTTCCATAGTTTACCCTGGACACTCCACATGCCCTGGTTCAGTCCACATCATTCCAGTTCACTCTTTCCTGTACATGCCTTTCACCCTCATGCATGTTCAGGCCCTGACCATTCAGTATCTTCTTTTAATCCATCTTTTAGTCTCCACTTTCCTGTCCCCTTCTCCTTGTCCCTTCTACTTCTGACACATAATATCCTCATTGTCAACCTTTCCTCACTCATTCTCTCCAAAAGTCCAAACTATTTCAGCACACCCTCTTCAGCTCTCTAAACCACACTCTTCATATTACCACACCCCTCTCTTACCCTTTTGTTAATTACTCAGTCAAACTACCTCACACCACATATTGTCCTCTAACATTTAATTGCTAGCACATCCACCCTCCCCTGTACATCCTTGTCTATAGCCAATGCTTCACGTCCAGACAATATTGGTGGGACAACTATACCTTCAAACATATCCATTTTTGCCCTCCAAGATAACCTCTCTTTCCACACATTTTTCAATGTTCCTAGAACCTTCGCCCCCTCACTGACCCTACGACTCACTTCTGCTTTCATGGTTCCATTCATTTTCATGTCCACTCCCAGGTATCTATAACACTTCTTTTATTTCATATTTTTTCTATTCAAACTCACCCCAACTACCCATTTCCTCTGCCATGCTAAACCTAATAACCTTACTTTTTTATTCATAATTACTTTCAACTTCCTCTCTTCACACACCCTTCCAAACTGAGTCACCAATTTATGTAGTTTCTCACTTGAATTTGCTACAAGTCATTGGCAAACTCCTCTGACCATGGTAGCTGCATATTCTTTCTGCCTTACCGACACGTAGACTGCTGACATTCTATCCACAAACAAATGATCTCTTGTCACACATTAATATTCAACAACACTTAACTCACACAGCTCATACTACATAATTCTAGATTTTCCTATGGTTAGCCTTTAGGCAAAATTATAAGAGCAATAGATGGAAGTAATTGGCAGGAGCATAAGACAGGTGAATTAAATAGAAACGTTAGGGGGGAGCATTAGGTGGTAGTAGGTTGGAACATTAGGCAGGAACTTCAGGTTGACACAGTAAGTAGTTGTTGCTAGAAACAGTGGATAGGAGCCTCAGGAAACACTGAACTATAGTTGCTCTCTGCCAGTGGCCTGTCAAGAGTGAGGCAACGAAAGCTAGGAAGTGGTACTGGAGTTCACTAGTTATGGAGACACTCCTGCAGTGGCCAGCTCCTTGAGGGAATTCCCAAAGGGAATGGGTGTTATAAATAGATAGATAGTCATCAGTAAACAACAATTGACACTTCCCAGGCCCCCCATAAATGCCTACAGATTGCTTACTCACCCCTCTCTTCAAGACCAGTGGATTACCTCCTCACCACCCCATACATGAACAAATGAAACAGCCATGTGACAACACACTCCTGCTGCAGACTGATCTTCACTGGCAACCACTCATTCTCCTCTCATTCTACTCATACTTCTTCCTTACCTTCTTGATAAAAACTTTTCACTGCTTCCAGTAAATTTCCTCGCACATCATTTAATCATAAGACCTTCCATAAGGCATGTCTATCAACCCTATCACATACTTTCTGCTGATCCATAAATGCCACACACAATTCCTTCTTTACTCAAAGTATTTCTTACACATCCTTCAAAGCAAATGCTTGTCCACACATCCTCTACCTCTCCTGAAACCACGTTGTTGCTTCCCTATCTGATGCTTTGTACATGCCATCACCCGCTCAACTTAATAGGCTTACTTGACGAACTTATACCTCTGTAGTTAGAACACTGACTTTTGTTCCCCTTGCCTTTGTACAGTGGCACTATGCATGCATTCCACCAATCCTCAGGCACCTCAGTTAACCAGTCAACAACACAGTCATCTTAATTTGAATTTCTTAAGAAATTCAACTACAGTACCATCCACTCCAACTGCCTTGCCACATTTCATCTTACGTAAGGCTTTCACCACCTCTTCTCATTTCACTACACCTTTTTTCCATGACTCTTTTACTTCATGTATCTGCCACCCAGTCGTTAAACACATTTAACAAAACGATCCTTCAAAGTACTCACTTCACCTCCTCTTCACGTCATTTCTCCCTGTTACCATTTCCCCCTTTCACTGATGTTCCCACTTGTTTTTCTCACATTATTAAACTCCTAAAACGTCTTATTCTTCCCAAAGTTTATTAATACTTGCTCACTCCATCTCTCGGTTGCACTCTTTTTCAACCCCTGCACCATCCTCTTGACTTCTTGTTGCCTTCTCTGTTACATCTCCTAATCATTTGTATGCTTTTCCTGTAAAGACAACCCATCAGCCCTCTTTTCTTTTTCACTTGCATTTATTCTTTATCATCCCACCACTCGATACCCTTTCTCAGGTTGCTAAGTGATAAGCCATTCCTTTGAGTGACTTCAAATGTGAAAGCTCTGGCAAAATTCTTTGGAATCACAGGCCAGCTGATGAAGATCACATTGTTAGGAACACCAAATTTTCATATACTGTATGTGCTGAAATACTGATACCTCAATGAATGATAGTATCCCATACTGAAAAATGAATGAAAATTTTGGCTGTAAAAGAAGCTAAGTGAACTGTACCACAACATGAAAATATGCTCATGCTTACAAACCATAGCACCTTACTGCCAGTGGGATATGAATCTTGAATTGTTTTCCTTTTTTGTTCTTATGAAAAACATTAATAAAAAAATCTTTACATACCCTCTTTGATTATTTCATTGTTAAAGGAAAAGAATACTGGGTATTTTACACAGCTAATTAGAAATGTGAACCCATTAGTTTCTTCTTTTCAACAAGTATAGTGTACTGGTATTCGTTTCTTTTCATTGTAATACACCAGTACATGAAGACAGTATATCAAAGATTGTAATTTTTTTATTTCATGATGATGGGAAAGCAAAATAATGTAAAATTCATATCCCATAACCACTGATGAAATGAATTTACATCTGTATCCCAGTAAAAGCTCTTTGAGGATTTAAACAGTAGTTTTTGAAGTTTACATGGGCATTTGCAAACCAAAATA
This sequence comes from Panulirus ornatus, assembly GCF_036320965.1. Classification (NCBI taxonomy): domain Eukaryota; kingdom Metazoa; phylum Arthropoda; class Malacostraca; order Decapoda; family Palinuridae; genus Panulirus; species Panulirus ornatus. Next base: position 42,932,110 of record NC_092239.1, on the reverse strand, counting down.
AGTTTATTAATATCATTATATAATATTTACTTGGTATGCCGGGAATTACAGTACTGTTTCATGGTACCATATAGTTGTAATATATTTTAATGTTTTCAAGTCGGTTCAGAGTCAGTCGCTGCATGAAGAAAATTATTTAATGTGAGCTTTGTATTTCTTAAAAAAGTGACCATCAGCAGGTTTAATATGAGAAAAATTATTTTTTCAGTGCTCGTAGGAAAGGAATCTAGTATTATTTGGCTTTAACATTATTTTGAAGAGTTTATACTGGGAGGTTTAGGTATGGGTGTAAAGAGGAATCGAGGAAGGTGAGTAGGTCCAGGTGAGGATGGGCCTGCATCAGAGGTGTGTAATAGCACTGTGGCTGTTTGATTTGTTCATGGATAGGATGGTGAGGAGGTAAATGGAGCAAGAGGCAGGTCATTTGTATGCTAGGGATGGAAATGCCTGGAAGGTGATTCATTTGCTGTTTGCAAATGACATGACTTTCTTGGCAGACTTAAAAGAGAAACTTAGGATGCTGGTACATATCTGAGTTTGAGAGAGTATGTGAAAGTAGGAAATTGAAAATTGTTGTGAACTAAAGTGGGTTAATGATGTGTAGTAGTGAGGCAAGACAGGATGATCTTAGTGTGAATTTGATTGGGGAAGATCTGGAGGATGTGGAGTTAAACTTAAGGTACCTAGGAGTGGACATAACATTGGATGGAATCGTGGTTGTTGAAGTGAGTCATAGGGTAGAAGAGTGGGCTATGGTCCTGAATGCACTGAGGAGTATGGAAAGAGAGATGGTTGTCTGTTAAAGCAGAGGTGGACATTGTTTAAGATATAGTATTCCCAGTAGTGTTGTATGTATGTGAGTCTTAACCCTTCAGAGGGTGGATTTGTTAGAATTGCAGTGCCTGGGAAACATGTGTTGTGAGGCAGGTTGACCAAAGAGGATTGAAGTGCTTTATACATATGGAGAGGATGGTCTAAGAAAGACTAAGAAGATACATGTTCAGAAGTGGAGGGAGCAGAGTGGAGGGGGAGATCAAGGAGATTGAATGATGAAATGAAAGAGGCCTTAACATTCAGGGTAGTGAGAGGCATGCATGGCACTGAGTAAATTAGATTGATGATGTATGTGGGAGATGACTTGCTGTCAGTGGACTGAACCAGGGCCTATGGAACAGTTCGACAGAACTGTGGCTATTGTTCAGTTGTTCTTGGCACCAACTCACCAAGGCAGGAAATGGTGAAGAAGAATGACAAAAAAGATCATAGCAGTAGTAACAGCAGTACTACCTTATTATGATTATTATTATCAGTAGTAGTAGTAGTAGCAGTGGTATTGTTTTTTTTTATTGTCGCTATTATTGTTATTACTATTATTATTATTTTGTTTTATATTTTTTATTATACTTAACAGCCATCTCCTGTGTTAGCAAGGTAGCACAAGGAAATAGACGAGGAATGGCTCAACCCACCCACATACACATGCTTATACATAAATGCCCACACACTCACACATACATACCTATACATTTCAACAAATACATACGTATACATACACAGACATACATATATATACACGTGTACGTATCCATACTTGCTGCCTTCACCCATTCCCATCACCACCCCACCACACATGAAATTGCATCAATCCCCCCCCCCCCCCCCCCCCCCCCCCCCCCCCCCCCACCCACCCACCCACCCACCCACCCACCCACACACCACACACACACACACACACACACACACACACACACTAACTCAATGAGGCAGTGCCAGGAACAGACGAATAAGGCCACATTCACTTACACTCAGTTTCTGGCTGTCATGTGTAATGCACCGAAACCACAGCTCCCTCTCCACATCCAAGCTTCACAGACCTTTCCATGGTTTACCCCAGGCACTTCACATGCCCTGGTTCATTGTATTGACAGCACGTCCACCCCCGGTATACCACATCATTCCAATTCACTCTGTTCCTTGCACGCCTTTTACCCTCCTGTATGTTCAGGCCCCGATCACTCAAAATCTTTTTCACTCCATCCTTCTACCTCCAGTTTGGTCTCCTGCTTCTCCTTCTTCCCTCCACCTCTGACACATATATCTCTTTGTCAATCTTTCCTTACTCATTCTCTCCATGTGTCCAAACCATTTCAACACCCCCTCTTCTGCTCTGTCAACCATACTCTTTTTATTACCACATATCTCTCCTACCCTTTCATTTCTTACTCGATCAAATCACCTCACACCACATATTGTCCTCAAACATCTCATTTCCAGCACATCCACCCTCCTCCACACAATCCTATCTATGGGCTGTGCCTCACAGCCATGTAACATTGTTGAAACCACTATTCCTTGAAACATGCCTATTTTGCTCTCTCAGATAACATTCTCACCTTCCACACATTCTTCAACACTCCCTGAATCTTCCCTCCCCTCCCCTTTGACTCACTTCCCCTTCCATAGTTCCATCTGCTGCTAAGTCCTCTCCCAGATATCTAAAGCACTTCACTTCCTCCAGTTTTCTCCATTCAAACTTACCTACCAATTAACTTGTCCCTCAACCCTACTGAACCTAATAACCTTGCTCTTATTCTCATTTACTCTCATATTTCTTCTTTCACACACTTTACCAAACTCAGTCACCAACTTCAGCAATTTCTCACCCAAATCAGCCACCAGTGCTGTATCATCAGTGAACAACAACTGACTCACTTTCTAAGCCCTCTCATCCAGAACAGACTGCATACTTGCCCCTCTTTCCAAAACTCTTGCATTCACCCCCCTGTCCACCCCATCCATAAACAAATTAAACACCTATGGAGACATCATGCACTCCTGCTGCAAACCAACATTCACTTGGAACCAATCACTTTCCTCTCTATCCACTCGTACACATGCCTTACATCTTTGTTAGAAACTTTTCACTGCTTCTAGCACCTTACCTCCCACACTATATACTGTTAAAACCTTCCACAAAGCATCTCTATCCACCCTATCTTATGCCTTCTCCAGATCCATAAATGCTATATACAGATCCATCTGTTTTTCTAAGTATTTCTCACATACATTCTTCAAAGCAAACACCTGATCCACACATCCTCTACCACTTCTGAAACCACACTGCTCTTCCCCAATCTGATGCTCTGCACATGCCTTCACCCTCTCAATCAGTACCCTCCCATATAATTTTCCAGGAATACTCAACAAACATATACGTCTGTAATTTGAACACTCACCTTTATCCCTTTTGCCTTTGTACGATGGCACTATGCATGCATTCCGCCAATCCTCAGGTTCTTCACCATGATCTATACATACATTGAATATCCCTACCAACCAATCAACAACACAGTCACCCTCTTTTTCTATAGATTCCAGTGCAATACCATCCAAACCCACTGCCTTACTGGCTTTCATCTTCCACAAAGCTTTCACTACCTCTTCTCTGTTCACCAAACCATTTTCCCTGACCCTCTTACTTCACACACCACCCTGACCAAAATACCCCATATCTGCCACTCTATCATCAAACACATTCAACAAACCTTCAAAATATTCTCTCCATCTCCTTCTCACTTCATCACTACTTGTTATTACCTCTCCAGTTGCCCCTTTCACTGATGTTCCCATTTCTTCTCTTGTCTTATGCACTTTATTTACCTCTCTTCAAAACATTATTATTATTATTATTATTTTGATTTTTTTTTTTATTTTGCTTTGTCGCTGTCTCTCGCATTTGCGAGGTAGCGCAAGGAAACAGACGAAAGAAATGGCCCAACCCACCCCCATACACATGTATATACATACACGTCCACACACGCAAATATACATACCCATACATCTCAATGTACACATATATATACACACACAGACACATACATATATACACATGCACACAATTCACACAGTCTACCTTTATTCATTCCCATCGCCACCTCGCCACTCATGGAATAACATCCCCCTCCCCCCTCATGTATGCAAGGTAGCACTAGGAAAAGACAACAAAGGGCCCATTCGTTCACACTCAGTCTCTAGCTGTCATGCAATAATGCCCGAAACCACAGCTCCCTTTCCACATCCAGGCCCCACAGAACTTTCCATGGTTTACCCCAGACGCTTCACATGCCCTGATTCAATCCATTGACAGCACGTCGACCCCGGTATACCACATCGATCCAATTCACTCTATTCCTTTCACGCCTTTCACCCTCCTGCATGTTCAGGCCCCAATCACTCAAAATCTTTTTCACTCCATCTTTCCACCTCCCACTTCTCCTCGTTCCCTCCACCTCTGACACATATATCCTCTTGGTCAATCTTTCCTCATTCATGCTCTCTCAATCACACTCTTTTTATTTCCACACATCTCTCTTACACTTACATTACTTACTCGATCAAACCACCTCACAACACATATTGTCCTCAAACATCTCATTTCCAGCACATCCACCCTCCTGCGCACAACTCTATCCATAGCCCACCCCTCGCAACCATACAACATTGTTGGAACCACTATTCCTTCAAACATAGCCATTTTTGCTTTCTGAGATAATGCTCTCGACTTCCAAACATTCTTCAAGGCTCCCAGAATTTTTGCCCCCTCCCCCACCCTATGATTCACTTCCGCTTCCATGGTTCCATCCGCTGCCAGATCCACTCCCAGATATCTAAAACACTTTACTTCCTCCAGTTTTTCTCCATTCAAACTTACCTCCCAATTGAATTGACCCTCAACCCTACTGTACCTAATAACCTTGCTCTTATTCACATTTGCTCTTAACTTTCTTCTTTCACACACTTTAACCAAACTCAGTCACCAGCTTCTGCAGTTTCTCACATGAATCAGCCACCAGCGCTGTATCATCAACGAACAACAACTGACTCACTTCCCAAGCTCTCTCATCCACAACAGACTGCATACTTGCCCCTCTTTCCAAATCTCTTGCATTCACCTCCCTAACAACCCCATCCATAAACAAATTAAACAACCATGGAGAGATCACACACACCTGCCACAAACCTACATTCACTGAGAACCAGTCACTTTCCTCTCTTCCTACACGTACACATGCCTTACATCATCGATAAAAACTTCTCACTGCTTCTAACAACTTGCCTCCCACACCATATATTCGTAATACCTTCCACAGAGCATCTCTATCAACTCTTATCATATGCCTTCTCCAGATCCATAAATGCTACATACAAATCCATTTGCTTTTCTAAGTACTTCTCACATACATTCTTCAAAGCAAACACCTGATCCACTCATCCTCCACCACTTCTGAGACCACACTACTCTTCCCCAATCTGATGTTCTGTACATGCCTTCACCCTCTCAATCAATACCCTCCCATATAATTTACCAGGAATGCTCAACAAACTTATACCTCTGTAATTTGAGCACTCACTCTTATCCCCTTTGCCTTTGTACAATGGCACTATGCAAGCATTCCGCCAATCCTCAGGCACCTCACCATGAATCATACATACATTAAATAACCTTACCAACCAATCAACAATACAGTCACCCCCTTTTTTAATAAATTCCACTGCAATACTGTCCAAACCTGCTGCCTTGCCGGCTTTCATCTTCCGCAAAGCTTTTACTACCTCTTCTCTGTTTACCAAATCATTTTCCCTAACCCTCTCACTTTGCACACCACCTCGACCAAAACACCCTATGTCTGCCACTCTATCATCAAACACATTCAACAAACCTTCAAGATACTCACTCCATCTCCTTCTCGCATCACCACTACTTGTTATCACCTCCCCATTAGCCCCCTTCACTGAAGTTCCCATTTGCTCCCTTGTCTTACGCACTTTATTTACCTCCTTCCAAAACATCTTTTTATTCTCCCTAAAATTTGATGATACTCTCACCCCAACTCTCATTTGCCCTCTTTTTCACCTCTTGCACCTTTCTCTTGACTTCCTGCCTCTTTCTTTTATACCTCTCCCACTCATTTGCATTTTTTCCCTGCAAAAATTGTCCAAATGCCTCTCTCTTCTTTTTCTCTAATAATCTTACTTCTTCATCCCACCACTCACTACCTTTTCTAATCAACCGACCTCCCACGCTTCTCATGCCACAAGCATCTTTTGCGCAATCCATCACTGCTTCCCTAAATACATCCCATTCCTCCCCCACTCCCCTTACCTCCTTTGTTCTCACCTTTTTCCATTCTGTACTCAGTCTCTCCTGGTACCTCCTCACACAAGTCTCCTTCCGAAGCTCACTTACTCTCACCAGTCTCTTCACCCCAACATTCTCTCTTCTTTTCTGAAAACCCCTACAAATCTTCACCTTCACCTCCACAAGATAATGATCAGACATCCCTCCAGTTGCACCTCTCAGCACATTAACATCCAAATGTCTCTCTTTCGTGCGCCTATCAATTAACACGTAATCCAATAATGCTCTCTGGCCATCTCTCCTACTTACATACGTATACTTATGTATATCTCGCTTTTTAAACCAGGTATTCCCAATCACCAGTCCTTTTTCAGCACATAAATCTACAAGCTCTTCACCATTTCCATTTACAATGCTGAACACCCCATGTATACCAATTATTCCCTCAACTGCACATTACTCACCTTTGCATTCAAATCACCCATCACTATAACCCAGTCTTGTACATCAAAACCACTAACACACTCATTCAGCTGCTCCCAAAACACTTGCCTCTCATGATCTTTCTTCTCATGCCCAGGTGCATATGCACCAATAATCACCCATCTCTCTCCATCAACTTTCAGTTTTACCCATATCAATCTAGAATTTACTTTCTTACACTCTATCACATACTCCCACAACTCCTGTTTCAGGAGTAGTGCTACTCCTTCCCTTGCTCTTGTCCTCTCACTAACCCCTGACTTTACTCCCAAGACCTTCCCAAACCACTCTTCCCCTTTACCCTTGAGCTTCGTTTCACTCAGAGCCACAACATCCAGGTTCCTTTCCTCAAAACATACCACCTATCTCTCCTTTTTTCTCATCTTGGTTACATCCACACACATTTAGACACCCCAATCTGCGCCTTCGAGGAGGATGTGCACTCCCCGTGTGACTCCTCCTTCTGTTTCCCCTTTTAGAAAGTCAAAATACAAGGAGGGGAGGGTTTCTGGCCCCCCACTCCCGTCCCCTTTAGTCGCTTTCTATGACATTTGAGGAATGCGTGGGATGTATTCTTTCTCCCCTATCGCCAGGGATATTATTATTATTATTATTATTACTGTTATTATCATCACTAATTTTAGCGTCATTAGTGTTATTTTTTCATACTTGATTGACATTTCCTGCATTAGCAAGGTGACACGTGGAACAGACAAAGAAAAGCCACATCTGCCCACATCCATTCTCTAGCTGCCATGTTATTGTTATTAATATTATTTTCATCATTTTTTTCATACATATTCACCTTTTCCTGCACTAGCAAGGTAGGATCAAGAACAGATGATGGAGCCATAGAGGAAAACATCCTCAAATGGCTCCAATTTTTGTTCCTTCTTTTGCGAAGTAAAACAGGAGGGAAGGATTTCCAGCCCCCTGCTCCCACCCCGTTTAGTCGCCTTCCACAACGCACAAGGACTACATGGGAGGTATTCTTTCTCCTCCGTCCCCAAGGATGATTATTTTTTTTTTTTTGCTTTGTCGCTGTCTCTCGCGTTTGCGAGGATGATTATTATTATCATCATTATTGTTATTATTTTTATTATTATTATTATTATTATTATTATTATTATCATTGTTATTATTATCATCATCACCATCATCATCATCATTGTTTTTATCAGTATTATTATAACTGAGATGTAACTTTCATAATTTTACAGGGTATATGGTTATGTGAGCACCGAAATGATGCAGGACCTCGAAAGCTTGTTGCAACCATAAATGGCTGCTTGCGAGATGGACGAACTCCGGTCTCCCCTATGTCTCCAATGGCATCAACAAGCAGCTAGAAGAACCCTACACAGGCATCTTGTGGTGTCTAGTGTGTTCTTATTGGCTGTGCCGGGAACGCTACCTGTTATGGTTGGCGATTGGCTAAAGCTAGTATATTGTGTCTCACTTTTCAGCCTAAGTGAATCCCATCACTGCAACCCTTTGTGTCCCATTCCACCAGGTTGCAACAGAGACAGATGTACCCAGCCTTCATCTTCAGGCATCCAACTCTGACAGTTGGCCCACTATGGCATGGAATTATTCTGCTATCTGTATCTTTTTCTAATATTATTTTTGTTGTTAACCCTTCTCATATCTTTTCAGTATATTCCATCTGAGTATTATTCTTGTGATTTTTTTTCTTGATTAATAAGTCTCTGAGGGCTTTGTTTTATTATTTAGTATCTTTCTCCTGCTGTCAATCAGTTATGTTATTAATTTCTTTCTTCGTCTTATCCCTGGCTGTGCACTCCTTTCATCCTTGCCAGTGGGAAATGGGCTGAGTTACAAGAGTGCTGAAGAGAAATAAGGCACATACTGGTACAAACCAAATAAAGAAAACTTTTAGAGGAACCTTTATTCTTCAGTGAAGAATAATGTTATAATGCAACACTTACCACAGCAGTTTTTCAGTTGTGATTTTTCATACTTTATTGAAACGTGTATATCGATTGACTTCAGTAGCCCTAAAGCTTCGGCAGTTCACGTTTCTAGCACTGAATATCCTCTTGGGTCCCAAAGAAATAAAAACTCAAGGCAGTGGAAGCTTTGACACTGGAAGAGAGGACTCCCATTAAATGACCTGTAAGCGCCCCGCATATCAGCAGAGACGGCAACTCCAGGGTGTGTATCAGGTTTATTTCCCTGCTTTGGGCACCAACATACTATAGTGTGGTCACATTGACACTTGTGGACCTTACAAAGTCTTTCCATAGAGGTTAATTTCCAACTGTATGCAATGTGAAACTTTCTGTAATTGAGCAAGAGGAGGTTCGCATCCAGTTTGGAGAATATTCCTATTTGAGGTCACTAACAGTTACCATCTGTGCCAGTTCTTAGAGACATGCAGTTGTGACTTGATCACTTCCTTTGATTTGAGCATATATTTGAAGGAATTATTTTTTTATTTTTTTATTTTACTAAGAATTTATTGATAGTTAGCTGCTATGGGAAATAAAACTCAAAATTGGCTTTCTGGCCATGATTGTACATTATTGTCCATCATGACACTAAATGAATCCATTCATTGCCCAAGTAGCAGTTTGATCAAGTCACTTCCATGCCCTTCACCAGTTGGTAGCCACCTCCCTCTTACCACATATAGGAGCATTTGGGCCTTTTTATTATTGCACTCAGATGGTTATGGTTGGCTTATCTATATAGATTTATAAGTGTAGTTGTTAATTCACCAATTTAAAGACTTGTGAACTTCAACGAAGGAACCTCACATGCAAAGAACTACTTTGTTTGATTCATTAGATACACTGCCATTGAGGGAATGTATTTGTGCTCTTTGCATTGAGCTTTGATGAACCAGTGGTATTCTCTAGACTGAATTCTTAAGAAATATATTAAGGAAAAACAGTAGTTTGTACTCTTACTAATTTGCCATGGCAACTATTAAAACAGCAGACTAAATTGACATATTGTATTGGTGTATTAAGAATTCAGGCTTAGATGGGCTACAGCAATGGAATTGAAAACTAGTGTAAATGCAAGCAGCCAGTGATCTAGGCTAGGCTCGAAAGAATGTGTAGTGATTGTGGTGTTTGGTTAAGGTTTTATGTACATGGGCCACCCTACTTTTAATGGGGAAAATTGTATATTGGAAATAAATGAATGGTGTTTCAAGTTTCAAAAAATGGACTGTAAACTGGAGGATTAGAAGGTACACATCAAAAAGCCTTAGAAGTCAATTAAAAAAGTGTTACCTAATGCTTTTGTGCCATTTTTATACTTAGACATGCTTGATATTTGTTGACAACTTTTGGATTTCTTTGATATTTATTGTGGAAAGAAAATGATCTTTATGTCTTTACTCTGGATGTGTGAAAGAATGCTAATGCTAAAGAAAACAGTCCTCCCACAGACCTTTGAAAAGTAATGCGGGACTTCTTGTCATCTTTGTAGAAATGGTAGGCACTGATTGGCTCTTAATTTCTAAATTTGATAACTTTAATAGAGGTCATTCAGTCTTCCTCCCTTAAAAGAAAAGTGATGGTTTCTGTTTCTTCTCTTCAGAATAAAGGGATATTCTGAGCCTCATGCTTGTAGCACATTTGAAGAAAATAGGTTTCTAGTAAGATTTTGGGGAATATATCACCATTATGAAGTTTAAAGAATTTTGCTGGATAAAATGTGTATATGAGATTATGTGGGTTACATTACTTTTGCTTCTATGAATGAAGTTACTTACATTTACAAATATTCACTTTTATATTTCCATTGTTAGTCTTATGAAGAGTAGAATGCAGAATAGGAAAATAGGAAATTGCAGTGGGAAGTAAAAGATTGCAAAAAGTGTAGTAACATCAGTCTGATACATGATAGTTAATAAAAAGTCCAGTAGTTTACCATCATTGTAAACTTTATTTTTCATTATTTATTGCTATTTATTCATTAGTTTTACATTGAATAAGACATATTCTGATTCTGTACATTTCAGTGTTTTTCTTAGCTTTATAGGAGACAGCTTATTGTTTATCTGAATCACTAATATTTTGTCTTTCAACTTTGATAACTGAATAATGGCTCATCCCCAAAATATTAAAGAAGCATTCTTCTCTTCTGCTAAGCTACAAGTAGCAGCTCAGGAGAAAAAGTTCTTAGTCTTAAATACTATGGTGACTGAATTACCATTATTTTTTTTTTTTCAAAATTACCTTGTTATAAAAGTCTTAGAATAATTAGGACTGCTAAATATAGATATTTGAGTACTTAGAACAACTTGCATGGACTAAAGATAACATAATTGGATGATTGTGTATTTGGATTAGATTTATTCAAATTTCTAATTGATACAACTTAATCACACAGGTTTTAGTACATACTGGCAAGTAGCAATAGTTCTTCTTTATGAAGGGAGAGTGGAGAAGCATCTTGTCTTCCTTAGGAAAGTAGCACGTTATTCCTTGAAATTTTGATGACACATTTTGATCTTTGCATTAGATCAGGGAAATAATGGTTAAAGAATTCTAGCTTATTTTCTCGGTGTTGGTGTCTTTCGAGGTACAGCAGAGCATATAGTTTCCAGAGAATAGTGAAAGAACTAATATTAGTGTCTGTATTTAAACAAATGCTAACACCCAAGATTTGTATACCCTACTTGCAGTGGTATCTTGGCCTATTTCAACACAAGTTATTTTAGTTATTTTGCGACAAATCTCTGAAATATTAGCTAGGTTCAATTACTCAATAATTTGAAGTTATGATTTGAGTGCCACAGTAGAGAAAAAATGCCACAAATACAAGTAATGAAAATATGGCATATTGGTGCTCTGGTGTATTCTTTTATCCATATGGTATGAATACATCACTTGGAAATTTTTATATCAAGAAATTGTCTCAAAATTAGATTCACTACCTTAGCTATTGCACCTGAACACATATCAGCTTGTAATTATCTTCACTGATAAATTTTTCTTGAATGCATTTTTGCACCATACACTGTAACTCGTGTACTGACCTTCATGTTTAATCAGAATGCACAGATTTACATGTAATGTGATTTCTCTATATCGTCTCTGATGAGATACTATCCACTCTTTTTTCATTCTGTGATCAGCAAACAGGAGCCTTTGAGAGCACTTTGATAAAGCCCTTTTTATCTGTGTTATTAAGTAGGCTTATGTGCTACTTAGAATTGCTTTGTTAAGCTCATAAAATTACTTATCTTTGCACATATTTGCACTGATATTTCTGCAAGAGGCATAAATCCTACATTGGTCTGGTTATCTGTGTAGGAGCAAAGCTCCTCTTCCATCCACTGGCTTATTTACAACACTGTCAGCAATCATAGGCATCCAATGCAGGTTTGCCAAGGGTCATGTACTTGTTCGTCACAAGTGTTGATGACTTTTTGAACCTACATTCAAAAGCTGTTACTGCTGACATGATCACATTTACACCTTTTATGTAGTTTCGGCAACATTGACGTAATCTGTGAGGGGCAAGTTTTGGGTGCAAGGAATGGAAGGCATATACAGTGCACCTAAACTATTGCTTGTTAGGTCTTTGGTGACATTCATTGAAATTTATAAATTGGGCATCAGGTTTTAATCTGTAGAAATATTTATGCACAATTCAGTGATTGTGTAGTAGGCTTTAACAAAAGACTTATAATTTTGGATGAAGAAAATGTACGCAGTATCTTAGGTGGGGACAATAAAGAGTAAATCATCCAAGAGTTAATTCTCTCTTGAAAAGGTCTGTGATAAATACCTTCCATTGATTTTCCAGCTGAAACTATCCTCAGGCATATGTATATGTGAAGTGATGAACAACTCTTGACCTTGACTTGGGTGTGTATGAGGATATTTATTACTCTGTTTATCAGAATGTCTGTGTTTAGATGTGTGCAAGCCAGATGATTTTAGGTTTCTGCATGTTTTTGTTGATTGAAAAGACAATTTGATGTATCCTTATTCATTTCTTTTGTTTTTTGTTTTTCTGATGAACCGTAATTCTGTGATATTTTGACTGATTTTGGTGAACAAGGGGCTTATAGCCCCTTTTTCCACATTTAGCATGTTTCAAGTTGCAACCACCCATCTGCACATTTATATATTTCAGTACTTTAAAGAAAATCTATATAGGACATTTTAGGTTTTGGTGTTCAAAAAACCCTAATGTTTTACCTATTATTAGGAAAATCATCATTAGATTTGCTGAGTCAGTCAGAAGAAGAAATAAATGTTTGCTTTCCGTACAGATATTTAAAGACACCATATGGAATTTGTAATAGTTGATACAGAATGATGCAGTGGACCTTGTCTGATTATTGAGTGATGAATCAGTGAATCTCTGGATAACTTTAGGTTTTGCCTTGCTTATTTTTCAGCAACATTACCAACTATTAGATCAACAAAAATATGTTAGATGATAATGTTGATTTTCAATAGTGTTACTGTATATAATCTGGCTGGCAATTTCCTTAATTCTGTAATGAAGTTTCCAGTCACTTGTTAAGGTTATCTGTGCTTCCAGTTGTGATGATCAGCCAAGACATATTGAATAAAAGCTACCAATGCATATATGAATTACCACAAAAATTTATTTTATGAAAGACTGCAGGATACCCTGGTATGTAAAGAATGTGATAAGTCTCGTTGCTCAAAAATAATTATCTTTTTGATTAATCTGTAATGCTTAATTTTCATTCACAGAGCTTCATCTTGGTGCTGATTAATGTCACCCATATTTATGAAAATGTCACCTTTTAAAATGCCACCTTACCCCCTTCACCCATTCATGAAAAATTAAACTCTATATGATATTACACCTCCCTTTCCTTCATTCATTATAAGTTGATGTAAGTTCTTAATGGTACACTTCCCCATGTGACAATTAAAGAGTTTATTTATTTTGACAAATGCATCCTTTTCCAGTCATAAAAGTTACCCTGTAAATGCCACACTACCTCCCCACTCCTCACCTTCATTGAAGATTCAGCTCTTGAAAATGCCTGAGTGCCCCTCAAGGTCAAGAATTGTTTTACACTTTGCATCTTTGTTGCTGCTTATCTCAAGGGCTGTAGCAGTTTTATAACTTTTGATTCCATTTTTCCAAAGATTGTACCCTATTTTAAGGCTATTACTGTTGACTTTTATCAAAGTAGCTAGCAGTGGTCATATAAAATCTTTTAATATGTGCCCTTTGTACTGTATGGTGCGTCAAAAGTGTTGCTTGACTCTAGTCCAAAGATTCACCTCAAAGTTATGACAAAGGTATAAAGATTTTGGATTGAAAATACACTTATTTTTTTTTGTTAGGAACTCAATAAAGCTGAAAGAAAATGAAGAGGACTTTGCATGAGAGGTGAGTTCTTGGACTGAAGGCATGTAGCATGGGAGACTTGAATGAACTATCTAGTATGAAGCACTTCACTGCTGCAACAAGCTTAGGTGTATCTGCAGAAGTTTTAGACCTGTATTTAGGAGGCACACTGAAGGAAAATGATATGTGCATTGTGAAATGCAGTTAGTCATTTATTCAGCATATTATGGGGTGGGGTTTTTTTTTCTTATATATTTATGTATATTATTAAGGACCTCATTTTCCTCATTAGATCTTGTTCGCAGATAAATGGCAAATGCAAGCAGGTGGTAGATCATGAGTGGATTGAAGTGAATTGACTGGAACTATGTTTTGCAAAGTTATCACATCCCTTGAGTGTGCCTGAACTAATTATGGCTCTTAGTCACGAATGCCAAGTGTTAAGTTGATAGTTTAATCATCTTTAAGCTTTAGAGAATTTTTGAGAGCTCAGATATCTAAAAGTTGGAGTTTTAGCAAGGGTGCCAATGACTCCAGTTTTAAAAGCTTTTTTGTCGCACTCACAAGAGCACCGCAGGGAGCAGGTATGCACTGATAGTGATGTGGCTGGAAGCTGGGCAGTGTGTAGTGTTATATAGGCTGTATTTTTATACACACAATATACTTATACTAATGTACACATGCTGTTACAAACAGTTCACAAACATGCATACAAGCTAATACTAAACTTTATTAACCTGTAGGACCTGACCCCTCCTGACTTATCTGACTCTTCCAGTGTGAATAGCATAATTACTTTTATCAAGAAATAATTTTTTTTTATATTGTTGCTGTACAGCCTTATTTTTATATTTATGTCAAAGAAGTATACATTGTGCTGCCAAGATAATGATAAAATAGAGAAATATCAGCTCATTTACTGTTATCTTTGACTAGATAATGAAAATTTTGTCAAATAACTAGGTGAGACTTCCAAAATATTTTGTAATTTCTGTACTGCTACTAATATTCTTTTTCTGCAGCTGTACTTCTTTGTGCAATATTGCATAGTTAAAATTGTCCCAACTTTGTGGCTGACTTGTGCCACTTCTCTTATTCAGTATCATACTCCCTCAGTTTAGCATCTGGCTTCCATATCTTTCGTCCGATGCTTACTTGTTATAATTTTTCTCAGTGATCAGTCTTTTCACATAAGAGAAAATAGAGCTTCAAAGTATCATCTCAGGATAGGGAACAGTATAAGTTTCCAAGGTTCCATTGGTTCCAACAAATCTATTCTTGCTTCCTAACTGTAATACTTGCTTCCATAGTAAAAAGCCAAATGTAGATATCTTCCATATGTCAAGTTAAGAGGGGCCAGCCTATCACTTGGGCCCTGGTTATCCCCCTTGGTCCAGTCTCCGTACTAATGGTGCCAGCAACTGTTCAGCTTCCAGCCACTGCCTGCTGTAGGGAGTGGGGTGAGTGGAGAGGGCGCATGGCTGCCTCAACGTAAACTCCGGCCAGGAAAGAGAAGAATTTAGGATTTTTTATTTTATTTAGGTGTATATATTTTAGGGGATCATGTTAAATTGCTGTGAATCTGTAGGAAGGGAAAAGAACATAATAGCTATTGGTAGACTGAATTTCATCAAGGCTCATTGTCCATTTGCAACTTAAAAAGAAAAAAACAGTTAGCTTTAATGAATTTCAGCTACTGCTTAAGGTTCCTGGCCAAATACGTTGACTTAGTTTTAGTAACTTTTTTTTTGCGGCTCTCAACCTGAACCATCTCGTGTGGCCCCCGCCCACTGCGAAACATAAACGTACATATGATACATACTCCTTGTACACTACTGTTCTGTACATAGTTTGCTGATGAAAGCATTGTGAATATTGTAAACTATATCCATGATGAAACCTCAAGAATGGCCTCGGTTACTCTAGGGTGTGAGTTGTATGTTTTCATCTCTCCCATTGTCATTCTCATGGTTATGGGATTCTCCAGTCAACTACGATGTTCATCTTCTGGTGTCATTGTTATGCTAAGGATCTGTATCTGTAAACAGTGCTGATTCCTAAATGACACTTGAAATTAATATTTGTTTTTATTTTTAGTTCTATTGCTAAGTAAACTGTTTATATTTGTCTTCAGCTTGTATTTTTTGTGTATCTATGGGTGATTGGATAATGTGAAAAATATAGCTTTTGTTTGATATGAACAATAAATTTTATATGTTTGGTTGTTTAACAATATATTTAAGCCCATTTATATGGAATTTTCTCCTTGTTCTTGTATATACAGTATATATTTTTTCTGTGTCTCATGACGTACACTTTGTTTATGATATTTTCTTAAGTTTAATTATCTTCTCATCTGAGATGATGTTCCTTATACCCCTGATTTATTAAATACAAATTCATATACTTCCCCTAACTTGGCATGTCTTACACTTGCCTGAGACTGGCCACATTTCATCATCACCTAAATGGCATTCACCTTCTGGTCATAGTCATCACCATCTCACCGTTTTTCCATGTTAACAAGATCCCAATGTCTTGTATTCTCTATTTTTTGTACCACTCTTAATGCACTGATTTATTGTATAATATCAAAGGCCAGAGTGTGTTGTTGATCTTGTTTTTATTATCATGTTATATATTGGTATAATTACACCAATTACTTGGTTGCTCAGGATTGGCTAACAAGGAAGATGATTGCCTAGAACACCAGTCTGTATCGTACTTTGGGATTGGTAAGATTTTCTTGTTGAACCTGTGTAGATGATGACTAAATGCAACTTTGATATAAATTTACAGTAAATGGAGACAAAACATTTACAATAACAAGATAACTGGTATCCTGGGGAATTGTATTTTCACTGGGGTCCTGAGTAATTAAGGAATTGGGTTGTCATGTTGCTTCAAGGATATTTTAATAAAGTTAGAAATTCCATTATGGGAATTCACCAGTTTTTTGGTCTTACTTTGTCTTCTGTGACAGCATACAAAATAGCAACAAAATCATAGGCAACTACAAATGGTAGAGTGCCTGATAATAGAAGATGAGAACTCCATAAGGGAGTATAAACCAATTTGGATGACTTGGAATCTATAGGGATAAGTCCTTTGAGTATGATGCACTATGGTTCCTGCATATTTTGAGTAAGAGAAGCTTAAATTGCTAAAAAGATAGTTCTTTCTTCTGAGGAAATCTTATATAGTTCTTTCTTTTGAAGAAGTCTTATTTTAAAAGAAAACTTCAGTAGGAAATTGATATATTCTCAGAGAAAATTTTTCTTATACGACATTTATGCAAAGTGAACAAGTTGATAAGAATAATGGAAATACAGGTTACCAATACTGCTGCCTACATTGTTATACTTTTTGAATGTGACACCATTTAATTATATTCTCATTTTACCAAATATGCAAAAACACAAATTGAAAAACATTTGTTTGGTAAGTTTATGTGAAAGTAATTACAAATTGCATGTATTATGAGGGTTGAGTTTTTCACCATATGACTACCAAATTTGATTATTTTTATTTTTCTGTTATGTAGTGGTGCATAATTAAAGACACAAACTGAGGTAGCTATAGAGACAGTAGATTTTCATTATGTTCATTTTGGAATGATGTTCTCATTTAGTTGTCTGTATCTTATGTGTTCCACAGAGTGAATAGTTTCTCACTGATTCATTGTTTTGGATATATATCAAACTCTTGTCATATCTTGTCTGTTCTATACCGTACCATAAGTTACTGAAATTCTTGCCTTAGAATCACTATTTTCATATACCGGTAAATCCTTCTTCCATGGTCCTTACACAGAAAAAAAATATTATTGTCAATTTTGATTTATAATCATATTAAAGTATAAAATGATTTGTGCTTTATAATCCCAATTGGACTCATTTCTACATCTTCATTTTTGTTGATAAGGTTCATACTCCTGTTTGTAGATGGTTGGTACAACTGTGCAGACACCACTGGACATGGACAGTTGAAATTTCATATGAATGGTTTTATGCATGTGTAGATGACATTGCTAGATTTTCAAAATGGTCAAGTAGAAAAATCTCTCTCTTTCTCTCGACATGGAAGTACAGTTTTTTAAGTCTACCAGAATACAATGGAGCAAACTGCAAATAAATCAGAAATATAATACAGCTCAGCCAGGAAGCTAGAGCAATTATTCATTGTACAGCCAGATGAAATATGAAGCATTTACAGAACAGTTATCAAAACATTGAAAAGAAAGCTTGACATGTGGTTGAAGTCAGTCCCAAAACCAGGAAATGATAATTATGTAATGCAGGTGGCAGTCTTATTCATCAGGCAAGACTTGCACCAAGCACTTCTTGCTGGCCTTGCCATTATGGCTAATTCTTGTCATATGCAAGCGCGCGCGCGCGCACACACACACACTTTAAGGATTCAACAACATTGATATTTAACATTTCGTTTCAGTAGTGTCATCTTTACTGACAAGAAGAAATTGATTAAAACTTACAGGTCACCAAGTTGATTTGGACTGCACAAAATATTTCTTTACCAACAACATTATTGATGCGTGGAATAAGCTCCCAGAAAATGTTTAGAGCAGTACCCTTAATGTCTTCAAAATTAGCCTTGATCAGGTGGCAGTCTCATTCATCAAGCAAGAAATGCAGTGAGCACCTCTTGCTAGTCCTGCCATGTGGCTAAATCTCTTCATATGCAGGTACTCACTCTCTCTCTCTCTCTCTCTCTCTCTCTCTCTCTCTCTCTCTCTCTCTCTCTCTCTCTCTCTGGAGAGAGACTGACAGACATCACTCCTATATACAAAAAGGGAAGCCATGAACTTCCCCTATAAGCCTCACATCAGTTATGTATAAACTTTTTTGGAGTCAATTATTAGAGATGAAATCGTAGCCTATCTGGAACAATACATCCTGATCAATAACACATATCATGGATTTAGGAGACACAGATCTTGCCTAACAAACCTCCTTGAATTTTGTCATACATTATTCAATACTGACAACAAGACAAAAGCAGTAAATATGATATTCTTGACTTCCAAAAAAGTGTTCAACAAAGTCCTCCACGTTGAATTGATCCATAAAGTCTCAGCCTTGGAGATTACTGGTTGCACAGGAAAATTGGATAGAAACCTGCTTACATGATAGGGAGCAGAGAGTTGTTATGAATGGGGAATCATCACAGTGGTCACCCATTATTAGTGGAGTCCCCTAGGGATACATACTTGGGCCTATACTTTTCATCATTTATATGAATGATATTGACATAGGGCTAGATAACATAGAGTCTGAATCTGCAGATGACACGAAGATCAGCAGTGCTATATTGACTGACAAAGATAGGGTAAGATTACAAGAGGATCTAAATATAATCACTGAATGGCCTATTAAATGGCAAATGCCATTTAATGTCATTAAATGTCAATTGTTACATGTAGGTAATCTAAACAAAAAATTTAATTATGACCTGATGGGCCATGAGATAAAGGAAACCCCCTACTGTGAAAGATCTAGAGGTCACTGTCTCCAATAACTTCAAATTCTCCCAATATTTTATTTAAGCTGCTAAGAAAGCAAATAGAATGGTAGGATTTATAAACAGAAATCTTACATACAAAAGCAAGGATGTTATATTGCCACCATACCCAAGTCTAGTTAGACTATGTCTTAAATATGCAGTGCAGTTTTGAGCCCCCCAATGTTGTGAAGTCATACTACATTAATTAACCCATGTCGCCTGCTTTGAGAGAATGATTAAGAATTACTGTCTCATTCTTCAGTATCAGGAATAATATAAGCATGGTAAGTCAAGAGGCTGGAGCTCAGGTTTATCCTTAGTATTGCCTGTATAAGAATAAGTGAAGGGATGCACGATATGTTCATTCTACCCTATGACTTGTATTTTTCCTTCAGGATTATCAATCCTGCAAGGTATTTTTTCTACCTGTTTTCCTGCCGGCATAAGCAATTTCTTTTTTTTTCTTTGCTTTTTTCTTCTTTATTTTAGGCCAAACCACCTTGAATGGACCTTGGGTCTGTGCATCTCTCTCTCTCTCTCTCTCTCTCTCTCTCTCTCTCTCTCTCTCTCTCTCTCTCTCTCTCTCTCTCTCTCTCTCTCTCTCTCTCTCTCAAAATACTTATAGGATTCAACATATATGATGAACATTTTCTTTACTGTAGCGCCAGCATTTCTGAAGAGAAAATTTATTAAAACTTAGAGGTCACCAAGTTAATCTGGACTCTACGAAATATTTCTTCACCATCAACATTATTGAAGCCTGGAAGAAACTCCCAGAGAATGTTGTTTAAAGCAACACTCTTAATATCTTCAAAATTAGGCTTGATTATTACTTTTCACTCTGGTATTGAATGATTCATTTAATACCAGTCGTATTTCACGCTACCTTCACAATGACTATCTCTTCCTGGCCATGCTGCATTGACATACCAGCATTAATTCACCCATTTCACCTGCTTTGAGATGAGTAAATAAGAATTATTATATCATTCTTCAACATCAGGAATAATATAGAGGCTGGAGTTCAAGTTTATTCTATTTATAGTTTTCATAACAAAAAGTGAAGGGATGCTTGTCGTTAGTGTTGGGATACATAACATGTTCATTCTCCTTTATGACTTTCCTATAAAAATTTCCTTCACACATATTGATCCTGCAAGGTATTTTTTCTGCCTGTTTTCCAACTGGCATGAGCCAGAATGTCGGGAAAGAGCCTTTGCTTTGCAATTCTTTTCCTCTGCTTTTAAGGGGGCTGCTTTTTCTTTCCTTTTTCTTTTAAATGTTAAGGCAAGACCTCCTAGCTTGGATATGTGTATCTGTAAATCTCCCCCACCTCTCTCTCTCTCTCTCTCTCTCTGTCTGTCTCTCTCTCTCTCTCTCTCTCTCTCTGTCTGGAGCTTGTACAACATATGACGTGTCGCTCTGTGCCAAGTTATCAGGTCAAATGAGGCTATCGACCAACCACCAAGATCACAGTGCATAACCATCGATAAGTATTTCTCCTACGTTAAGTGTTTCATTACTTTAATTACATATATTAACCCTTCACTTTACATGTGATTTTTTTTTTTTTTATCACAGTGGCTCCAGCTACTCGCTACCTATGTACTATCTGTGGTCGAGGTTTTATTAAGGACTGTATGACAACGGAACCAGACTGAGCATTCAAAGATTTTTCCTCCATAATACGTAGTGACGTGGATGAGAAATTTAGATAAAGTGATTTAAGTGAATTTAAGGCAACGCATAAAGCCTTTTTTTAAACAAGGTGATTTAAGTGAATTTAAGGCAGCACTTAAAGCGTAACTGCGGAAAATGTAATACAAAGGGAAGAGATAAGTGTTTGGAAATACTGCACCATGACCTTACCCTCACTATCCCCTCCCTCCCAGCGCCTACATCCCCCACCATCGTTGTCCTCCCTTGCTCGTACCTTTCCCACATAACCTCCTCTTCGCCACCCGTACAGCGCCCAATGCCTTCCCCAACCCACCCCCGCTGGTACCTTCCCCCCACAGCCCCTCCTAAACTTCATCCTTCCCCGCTGCCCCCTCCTCCCCGTCCCTCCGCGAACGCCCCACCCCACAATAATTCCATAACCCTCCCTGTCTCACCTTTGTCGGACATACCCACGAACAATAGATTTGCGGTACTTGATGATTTCCAAGATAAGAGCGAAGACGACTGTTCTGTTATTACAAGGGATTCACTTGTCGGAAATCTGAATAAACACAGGGTGGGGAAATTCGTGGGTGACAGAATTTCCCCATATGAAAGTCATGTGTAGTAGTGAATGTTGGGAGAAACAACGCTTACCGTAAGAATTCGGAAGTTGAGAAGAATACAACGAGCTGATTGGCGCCCTGAAAGACAGTTCGCATAACATTATATTTGGCGCTCCCCACCTACTTAATGAAAGTCACTATGCCCTCAGTAGAGTGCTTGGTGTAAATGAGACTGAAACATTTGTGCGCGGATGCTAATATTGGCTCTGATCTGTGGCTCGAATTTATAGGATATAAGACTTTATTCAACACAGACGGCATTCACCTCAGCAATAAAAGGGCAAAACTCTTAGCTGTGTGAATCAATGATCAAATCGCCTTACAAGTACAAGAGAAAAATCTATTCTCAGGCCTGGTAGAGATCTGTGTTGACCACATCAAATGGTCGTTTGAAGTTAAGCTAGGTCATATTGCATGTCATATGAGGGAGGTTGGGTCGAATCCCCTCTACAACCCATCAGACAGCCACGTCAGAGATGCAAGTCTCAAGAACTTGTCACACCTTCCTCTAAAAATAACAGGTCGGCAAATCACGCCACTAGTCGCGAACAGAAACTACTGGAAGACAAATGAAAGAAAGTTTGTATGAATATAAGATCCCTCCAAAACAAAAATTCCTGAATTGCATTGTTTGGTAAACAGTGTACACGTTGATACCATCAGTTTAACAGAAACATTTCTGAACACGAAAAACCTCCATGTGATTAGCGAGTACAATATGTAAGAGACAGACGGTTGATGAGGTGGAACTGCACCGTGTGTAAAATTTTCCCTAAACCCCTATTGAAATTCATACGACATCTGCCGCTGTTGAACTCGTGCGTTCAGATTAGCACAGAATTTTCCAGACTTTACATAAACGTCATCTATAGACGCTCTAGTCAGCCAGCAGATACTGACTCTATCAACTACAAGAGTTCACAACGAGCAATATAGGATAAGCATACAATCTTGGGGATTTTAATCTTCCAGAAATAACATGCAAACTAAATCAGGCGTAGAGAGTGAATCTGCTAGACTTATCAACGTTGTCGAAGACACTTCTCAATCGTTACCAAGTAGACAAGGGAAGCTAATATACTTGATTTAGTTCTTGTATTTCTTGAGTTGTTTGTTGATAACATCTGTGTTTGAGAACATCTAGGCACTTGTAACCATAACATGGTTGGGTTCAACGTAAATTATTATCCCCTAACTTTAAATGGGCAAATTTCAATGGGTTGCTTGACGCATAAGTCTCACCCTTGTTGGTTAATGCCCAGAGAAATTATGGGTCGGGTTTAAGCGCCAGTTTATGCACAAATGAGACATTTATTCTCATGCACAACAAATCAATAAAACCAACAAGCTTGAATGGTACTCCCTAGACCAATGCAACAGATATACAGTGCAGAAATAAAGCTGATAAGCTCAAGAAATCGGACAATTACTCAATTATTGCAACGCAATAAAACAGTCAGAAGGCAAGTATATGTCCTTATCGAAAATGGCAAGAGAGAATACGAGGTAAGAATTGCAAGCTATAGTAATAGCGCTAGGAAAAGCCAACAAACGCCACATTCGTTCACACAGTCTCTAGCTGTGAACGAATACGCCGAAACCACAGCTCCCTTTCCACATCCAGGCCCCACAAAACTTTCCATGGTTTACCCCAGACTCTTCACATTCCCTGGTTCAATCCATTGACAGCACGTCGACCCTGGTATACCACATCGCTCCAATCCACTCTATTCCTTGCATGCCTTTCACTCTCCAGCATGTTCAGGCGCCGATCGCTCAAAATTTTTTTACTCCATCTTTCCACCTCCAATTTGTCTCCCACTTCTCCTCATTCCCTCCACTTCTGACACATATATCCTCTTTGTCAATCTTTCCTCACTCAATCTCTCCATGTGACCAAACCATTTCAAAATACCCTTTTCTGCTCTGTCAACCACACTCTTTTTATTACCACACATCTCTCCTACCCTTTCATTACTTACTTGATCAAAACACCTCACACTACATATTGTCCTCAAACATCCCATTTCCAACACATCCACCCTCCTCCGCACAATTCTAACTATAGCCCACGCCTCGCAACCATATAACATTGTTGGAAAGACTGTTCCTTCAAACACACCTATTGTTGTTTTCCGAGATAATGTTCTCGCCTTCCACACATTCTTCAAAGCTCCCAGAACTTTCGTCCCCTCCCCCACCCTGTGACTCATCTCCGCTTCCATGGTTCCATCCGCTGCCAAATCCTTTCCTAGCTATCTAAAAAACCTATTTATATATATTTTTTTTTTTTTATACTTTGTCGCTGTCTCCCGCGTTTGCGAGGTAGCGCAAGGAAACAGACGAAAGAAATGGCCCAACCCCCCCCCCATACACATGTACATACACACGTCCACACACGCAAATATACATACCTACACAGCTTTCCATGGTTTACCCCAGACGCTTCACATGCCCCGACTTAATCCACTGACAGCACGTCAACCCCTGTATACCACATCGCTCCAATTCACTCTATTCCTTGCCCTCCTTTCACCCTCCTGCATGTTCAGGCCCCGATCACACAAAATCTTTTTCACTCCATCTTTCCACCTCCAATTTGGTCTCCCTCTTCTCCTCGTTCTCTCCACCTCCGACACATATATCCTCTTGGTCAATCTTTCCTCACTCATTCTCTCCATGTGCCCAAACCATTTCAAAACACCCTCTTCTGCTCTCTCAACCACGCTCTTTTTATTTCCACACATCTCTCTTACCCTTACGTTACTTACTCGATCAAACCACCTCACACCACACATTTTCCTCAAACATCTCATTTCCAGCACGTCCATCCTCCTGCGCACAACTCTATCCATAGCCCACGCCTCGCAACCATACAACATTGTTGGAACCACTATTCCTTCAAACATACCCATTTTTGCTTTCCGAGATAATGTTCTCGACTTCCACACATTTTTCAAGGCTCCCAAAATTTTCGCCCCCTCCCCCACCCTATGATCCACTTCCGCTTCCATGGTTCCATCCGCTGACAGATCCACTCCCAGATATCTAAAACACTTCACTTCCTCCAGTTTTTCTCCATTCAAACTCACCTCCCAATTGACTTGACCCTCAACCCTACTGTACCTAATAACCTTGCTCTTATTCACATTTACTCTTAACTTTCTTCTTCCACACACTTTACCAAACTCAGTCACCAGCTTCTGCAGTTTCTCACATGAATCAGCCACCAGCGCTGTATCATCAGCGAACAACAACTGACTCACTTCCCAAGCTCTCTCATCCCCAACAGACTTCATACTTGCCCCTCTTTCCAGGACTCTTGCATTTACCTCCCTAACAACCCCATCCATAAACAAATTAAACAACCATGGAGACATCACACACCCCTGCCGCAAACCTACATTCACTGAGAACCAATCACTTTCCTCTCTTCCTACACGTACACATGCCTTACATCCTCGATAAAAACTTTTCACTGCTTCTAACAACTTTCCTCCCACACCATATATTCTTAATACCTTCCACAGAGCATCTCTATCAACTCTATCATATGCCTTCTCCAGATCCATAAATGCTACATACAAATCCATTTGCTTTTCTAAGTATTTCTCACATACATTCTTCAAAGCAAACACCTGATCCACACATCCTCTACCACTTCTGAAACCGCACTGCTCTTCCCCAATCTGATGCTCTGTACATGCCTTCACCCTCTCAATCAATACCCTCCCATATAATTTACCATATAATTTATATATATATATAAAGTTGTTAGAAGCAGTGAAAAGTTTTCATCGAGGATGTAAGGCATGTGTACGTGTAGGAAGAGAGGAAAGTGATTGGTTCTCAGTGAATGTAGGTTTGCGGCAGGGGTGTGTGATGTCTCCATGGTTGTTTAATTTGTTTATGGATGGGGTTGTTAGGGAGGTGAATGCAAGAGTTTTGGAAAGAGGGGCAAGTATGAAGTCTGTTGGGGATGAGAGAGCTTGGGAAGTGAGTCGGTTGTTGTTCGCTGATGATACAGCGCTGGTGGCTGATTCATGTGAGAAACTACAGAAGCTGGTGAATGAGTTTGGTAAAGTGTGTGAAAGAAGAAAGTTAAGAGTAAATGTGAATAAGAGCAAGGTTATTAGGTACAGTAGGGTTGAGGGTCAAGTCAATTGGGAGGTGAGTTTGAATGGAGAAAAACTGGAGGAAGTGAAGTGTTTTAGATATCTGGGAGTGGATCTGGCAGCGGATGGAACCATGGAAGCGGAAGTGGATCATAGGGTGGGGGAGGGGGCGAAAATTCTGGGAGCCTTGAAGAATGTGTGGAAGTCGAGAACATTATCTCGGAAAGCAAAAATGGGTATGTTTGAAGAAATAGTGGTTCCAACAATGTTGTATGGTTGCGAGGCGTGGACTATGGATAGAGTTGTGTGCAGGAGGATGGATGGGCTGGAAATGAGATTTTTAAGGACAATGTGTGGTGTGAGGTGGTTTGATCGAGTAAGTTACGTAAGGGTAAGAGAGATGTGTGGAAATACAAAGAGCGTGGTTGACAGAGCGGAAGAGGGTGTTTTGAAATGGTTTGGTCACATGGAGAGAATGAGTGAGGAAAGATTGACCAAGAGGATATATGTGTCGGAGGTGGAGGGAACGAGGAGAAGAGGGAGACCAAATTGGAGGTGGAAAGATGGAGTGAAAAAGATTTTGCGAGGTAGCGCAAGGAAACAGACGAAAGAAATGGCCCAACCCACCCCCATACACATGTATATACATACGTCCACACACGCAAATATACATACCTACACAGCTTTCAATGGTTTACCCCAGACGCTTCACATGCCCTGATTCAATCCACTGACAGCACGTCAACTCCGGTATACCACATCGATCCAATTCACTCTATTCCTTGCCCTCCTTTCACCCTCCTGCATGTTCAGGCCCCGATCACACAAAATCTTTTTCACTCCATCTTTCCACCTCCAATTTGGTCTCCCACTTCTCCTCGTTCCCTCCACCTCCGACACACATATATATCCTCTTGGTCAATCTTTCCTCACTCCATGCTCTTTTTATTTCCACACATCTCTCTTACCCTTACGTTACTTACTCGATCAAACCACCTCACACCACACATTGTCCTCAAACATCTCATTTCCAGCACATCCATCCTCCTGCGCACAACTCTATCCATAGCCCACGCCCCGCAACCATACAACATTGTTGGAACCACTATTCCTTCAAACATACCCATTTTTGCTTTCCGAGATAATGTTCTCGACTTCCACACATTCTTCAAGGCTCCCAGGATTTTCGCCCCCTCCCCCACCCTATGATCCACTTCTGCTTCCATGGTTCCATCTGCTGCCAGATCCACTCCCAGATATCTAAAACACTTTACTTCCTCCAGTTTTTCTCCAATCAAACTTACCTCCCAATTGACTCGATCCTCAACCCTACTTTACCTAATTACCTTGCTCTTATTCACATTTACTCTTAACTTTCTTCTTTCACACACTTTACCAAACTCAGTCACCAGCTTCTACAGTTTCTCACATGAATCAGCCACCAGCGCTGTATCATCAGCGAACAACAACTGACTCACTTCCCAAGCTCTCTCATCCCCAACAGACTTCATACTTGCCCCTCTTTCCAAAACTCTTGCATTCACCTCCTTAACAACCCCATCCATAAACAAATTAAACAACCATGGAGACATCACACACCCCTGCCGCAAACCTACATTCACTGAGAACCAATCACTTTCCTCTCTTCCTACACGTACACATGCCTTACATCCTCGATAAAAACTTTTTACTGCTTCTAACAACTTGCCTCCCACACCATATATTCTTAATACCTTCCACAGAGCATCTCTATCAACTCTATCATATGCCTTCTCCAGATCCATAAATGCTACATACAAATCCATTTGCTTTTCTAAGTATTTCTCACATACATTCTTCAAATCAAACTCCTGATCCACACATCCTCTACCACTTCTGAAACCACACTGCTCTTCCCCAATCTGATGCTCTGTACATGCCTTCACCCTCTCAATCAATACCCTCTCATATAATTTCCCAGGAATACTCAACAAACTTATACCTCTGTAATTTGAGCACTCACTCTTATCCTCTTTCCCTTTGTACAATGGCACTATGCACGCATTCCGCCAATCCTCAGGCACCTCACCATGAGTCATACATACATTAAATAACCTTACCAACCAATCAACAATACAGTCACCCCTTTTTTAATAAATTCCACTTCAGTACC
Source organism: Panulirus ornatus (assembly GCF_036320965.1). NCBI lineage: Eukaryota > Metazoa > Arthropoda > Malacostraca > Decapoda > Palinuridae > Panulirus > Panulirus ornatus. The sequence continues at coordinate 42,904,087 of NC_092239.1, read as the reverse complement.
ATGCAAACCCGCTGCCTTGCCGGCTTTCATCTTCCGCAAAGCTTTTACTACCTCTTCTCTGTTTACCAAATCATTTTCCCTAACCTCTCACTTTGCACACCACCGTGACCAAAACACCCTATATCTGCCACTCTATCATCAAACACATTCAACAAACCTTCAAAATACTCACTCCATCTCCTTCTCACATCACCACTACTTGTTATCACCTCCCCATTTGCGCCCTTCACTGAAGTTCCCATTTGCACTTTATTTACCTCCTTCCAGAACTTCTTTTTATTCTCCCTAAAATTAATGATTCTCACCCCAACTCTCATTTGCCCTCTTTTTCACCTCTTGCACCTTTCTCTTGACCTCCTGTCTCTTTCTTTTATACATCTCCCACTCAATTGCATTTTTTCCCTGCAAAAATTGTCCAAATGCCTTTCTCTTCTCTTTCACTAATAATCTTACTTCTTCATCCCACCACTCACTACCCTTCCTAATCAACCCACCTCCCACTCTTCTCATGCCACAAGCATCTTTTGTGCAATCCATCACTGATCCCCTAAATACATCCCATATAATCTTTTTTTTCTTTTAAACTCTTCGCCATTTCCCGCATTAGCGAGGTAGCATTAAGAACAGAGGACTGGGCCTTTTTTGGAATATCCTCACCTGGCCCCACTCTCTTCCTTTTTTTGGAAAATTAAAAAAAAAAAAAAAACGAGAGGGGAGGATTTCCAGCCCCCCGCTCCCTCCCCTTTTAGTCGCCTTCTATGACACGCAGGGAATACGTGGGAAGTATTCTTAATCCCCGATCCCCAGGGATGATATATATATATATATATATATATATATATATATATATATATATATATATATATATATATATATATATTATTATTATTATTATTATTATTATTATTATTATTATTATTATTATTATGCTTTGTCGCTGTCTCCCGCGTTAGCGAGGTAGTGCAAGGAAACAGACGAAAGAATGGCCTAACCCACCCATATACACATGTATATACATACACGTCCACACACTCAAATATACATACCTATACATCTCAATGTACACATATATATATACACACACAGACATATACATATATACACATGTACATAATTCATACTTTCTGCCTTATTTATTCCCATCACCACCTCGCCACACATGGAATAACAACCCCCTCCCCCCTCATGTGTGCGAGGTAGCGCTGGAAAAGACAACAAAGGCCCCATTCGTTCACACTCAGTCTCTAGCTGTCATGTAATAATGCACCGAAACCACAGCTCCCTTTCCACATCCAGGCCCCACAGAACTTTCCATGGTTTACCCCAGACGCTTCACATGCCTTGGTTCAATCCATTGACAGCACGTCGACCCCGGTATACCACATCGTTCCCATTCACTCTATTCCTTGCACGCCTTTCACCCTCCTGCATGTTCAGGCCCCTATTACTCAAAATCTTTTTCACTCCATCTTCTCCTCGTTCCCTCCACCTCTGACACATATATCCTCTTGGTCAATCTTTCCTGACTCATTCTCTCCATGTGACCATACCATTTCAAAACACCCTCTTCTGCTCTCTCAACCACACTCTTTTTATTTCCACACATCTCTCTTACCCTACATTACTTACTCGATGAAACCACCTCACACCACATATTGTCCTCAAACATCTCATTTCCAGTACATCCACTCTCCTACGCACAACTCTATCCATAGCCCACGCCTCGCAGCCATACAACATTGTTGGAACCACTATTCCTTCAAACATACCCATTTTTGCTTTTCGAGATAATGTTCTCGACTTCCACACATTCTTCAAGGCTCCCAGAATTTTCGCCCCCTCCCCCACCCTATGATTCACTTCTGCTTCCATGGTTCCATCCGCTGCCAGATCCACTCCCAGATATCTAAAACACTTTACTTCCTCCAGTTTTTCTCCATTCAAACTTCCCTCCCAATTGACTTGACCCTCAACCCTACTGTACCTAATAACCTTGCTCTTATTCACATTTACTCTTAACTTTCTTCTTTCACACACTTTACCAAACTCAGTCACCAGCTTCTGCAGTTTCTTACATGAATCAGCCACCAGCGCTGTATCATCAGCGAACAACAACTGACTCACTTCCCAAGCTCTCTCATCTACAACAGACTGCATACTTGCCCCTCTTTCCAAAACTCTTGCATTCACCTCCCTAACAACCCCATCCATAAACAAATTAAACAACCATGGAAACATCACACACCCCTGCCGCAAACCTACATCCACTGAGAACCAATCACTTTCCTCTCTTCCTACACGTACACATGCCTTACATCCTCGATAAAAACTTTTCACTGCTCCTAACAACCTGCCTGCCACACCATACATTCTTAATACCTTCCACAGAGCATCTCTATCAACTCTTATCATATGCCTTCTCCAGATCCATAAATGCTACATACAAATCCATTTGCTTTTCTAAGTATTTCTCACATACATTCTTCAAAGCAAACACCTGATCCACACATCCTCTACCACTTCTGAAACCACACTTCTCTTCCCCAATCTGATGCTCTGTACATGCCTTCAACCTCTTAATCAATTCCCTCCCATATGATTTACCAGGAATACTCAACAAACTTATACCTCTGTAATTTGAGCACTCACTCTTATCCCCTTTGCCATTGTACAATGGCACTATGCAAGCATTTCACCAATCCTCAGGCACCTCACCATGAATCATACATACATTAAATAACCTTGCCAACCAGTCAACAATACAGTCACCCCCTTTTTTAATGAATTCCACTGCAACATCATCCAAACCTGCTGCCTTGCCGGCTTTCATCCTCCGCAACGCTTTTACTACCTCTTTTCCATTTACCAAACCATTTTCCCTAACCCTCTCACTTTGCACACCACCTCGACCAAAACACCCTATATCTGCCACTCTATCATCAAACACATTCAACAAACCTTCAAAATACTCACTCCATCTCCTTCTCACATCACCACTACTTGTTATCACCTCCCCATCAGTCCCCTTCACTGAAGTTCCCATTTGCTCCCTTGTCTTACGCACTTCCCACGCATTCCTCACATGTCGTAGAAGGCGACTAAAGGGGATGGGAGCGGGGGGCCAGAAACCCTCCCCTGCTTGTATTTTAACTTTCTAAAATGGGAAACAGAAGAAGGAGTCACGCGGGGAGTGCTCATCCTCCTCGAAGGCTCGGATTGAGGTGTCTAAATGTGTGTGGATGTAACCAAGATAAGAAAAAAGGAGAGATAGGTAGTATGTTTGAAGAAAGGAACCTGGATGTTTTGGCTCTGAGTGAAACGAAGCTCAAGGGTAAAAGGGAAGAGTGGTTTGGGAATGTCTTGGGAGTAAAGTCATGGTTTAGTGAGAGGATAACAGCAAGGGAAGGAGTAGCACTACTCCTGAAACAGGAGTTGTGGGAGTATGTGGTAGAGTGTAAGAAAGTAAATTCTAGATTGATGTGGGTAAAACTGAAAGTTGATGGAGAGAGATGGGTGACTATTGGTGCATATGCACCTGGGCATGAGAAGAAAGATCATGAGAGGCAAGTGTTTTGGGAGCGGCTGAATGAGTGTGTTAGTGGTTTTGACGCACAAGACCGGGTTATAGTGATGGGTGATTTGAATGCAAAAGTGAGTAATGTGGCAGTTGAGGGAATAATTGGTATACATGGAGTGTTCAGTGTTGTAAATGGAAATAGTGAAGAGCTTGTAGATTTATGTGCTGAAAAAGGACTGGTGATTGGGAATACCTGGTTTAAAAAGCGCGACATACATTACGTATGTAAGTAGGAGAGATGGCCAGAGAGCGTTATTGGATTATGTGTTAATTGATAGGTGCGTGAAAGAGAGACTTTTGGATGTTAATGCGCTGAGAGGTGCAACTGGAGGGATGTCTGATCATTATCTTGTGGTGGCGAAGGTGAAGATTTATGGGGGTTTTCAGAAAAGAAGAGAGAATGTTGGGGTGAAGACAGTGGTGAGAGTAAGTGAGCTTGGGAAGGAGACTTGTGTGAGGAAGTACCAGGAGAGACTGAGTACAGAATGGAAAAAGGTGAGAACAAAGGAGGTAAGGGTAGTGGGAGAGGAGTGGGATGTACTTAGGGAAGCAGTGATGGCTTGCGCAAAAGATGCTTGTGGCATGAGAAGCGTGGGAGGTGGGTTGATTAGAAAGGAATTGAGTGGTGGGATGAAGAAGTAAGATTATTAGTGAAAGAGAAGAGAGAGGCATTTGGACGATTTTTGCAGGGAAAAAATGCAAATGAGTGGGAGAGGTATAAAAGAAAGAGGCAGGAGGTCAAGAGAAAGGTGCAAGAAGTGAAAAAGAGGGCAAATGAGAGTTGGGGTGAGAGAGTATCATTAAATTTTAGGGAGAATATATATGTATATATATTTATTTATATTTTATTATTATTTTGCTTTGTCGCTGTCTCCCACGTTAGCGAGGTAGTGCAAGGAAACAGACGAAAGAATGGCCCAACCCACCCACATACACATGTATATACATACACGTCCACACACGCAAATATACCTACCTATACATCTCAATGTACACATATATATACACACACAGACATATACATATATACACATGTACATAATTCATACTGTCTGCCTTTATATGTTCCCATCGCCACCTCGCCACACATGGAATAACAACCCCCTCCCCCATCATGTCTGCGAGGTAGCGCTAGGAAAAGACACCAAAGGCCCCATTCGTTCACACTCAGTCTCTAGCTGTCATGTAATAATGCACCGAAACCACAGCTCCCTTTCCACATCCAGGCCCCACAGAACTTTCCATGGTTTACCCCAGACGCTTCGCATGCCCTGATTCAATCCATTGACAGCACATCGACCCCAGTATACCACATCGTTCCAATTCACTCTATTCCTTGCCCGTCTTTCACCCTCCTACATGTTCAGGCCCCGATCACTCAAAATCTTTTTCACTCCATCTTTCCACCTCCAATTTGGTCTCCCACTTCTCCTCGTTCCCTCCACCTCTGACACATATATCCTCTTGGTCAATCTTTCCTCACTCATTCTCTCCATGTGCCCAAACCATTTCAAAACACCCTCTTCTGCTCTCTCAACAACACTCTTTTTATTTCCACACATCTCTCTCACCCTTACATTACTTACTTGATCAAACCACCTCACACCTCATATTGTCCTCAAACATCTCATTTCCAGCACATCCACCTTCCTGCGCACAACTCTATCCATAGCCCACGCCTCGCAACCATACAACATTGTTGGAACCACTATTCCTTCAAACATACCCATTTTTGCTTTCCGAGATAATGCTTTCGACTTCCAAACATTCTTCAAGGCTCCCAGAATTTTCGCTCCCTGCCCCACCCTATGATTCACTTCCGCTTGCATGGTGCCATCCGCTGCCAGATCCACTCCCAGATATCTAAAACACTTTACTTCCTCCAGTTTTTCTCCATTCAAACTTACCTCCCAATTGACTTGACCCTCAACCCTACTGTACCTAATAAGCTTCCTCTTATTCACATTTACTCTTAACTTTCTTCTTTCATACACTTTACCAAACTCAGTCACCAGCTTCTGCAGTTTCTTACATGAATCAGCCACCAGCGCTGTATCATCAGCGAACAACAACTGACTCACTTCCCTAGCTCTCTCATCCACAACAGACTGCATACTTGCCCCTCTTTCCAAAACTCTTGCATTCACCTACCTAACAACCCCATCCATAAACAAATTAAACAACCATGGAGACATCACACACTCTTTCCTCAAATCACAATCACTTTCCTCTCTTCCTACACGTACACATGCCTTACATCCTCGATAAAAACTTTTCACTGCTTCTAACAACTTGCCTCCCACACCATATATTCTTAAAACCTTCCACAGAGCATCTCTATCAACTTTATCATATGCCTTCTCCAGATCCATAAATGCTACATAGAAATCCACTTGTTTTTCTAAGTATTTCTCACATACATTCTTTAAAGCAAACACCTGATCCACACATCCTCTACCACTTCTGAAACCACACTGCTCTTCCCCAATCTGATGCTCTGTACATGCCTTCACCCACTCAATCAATACCCTCCCATATGATTTACCAGGAATACTCAACAAACTTATACCTCTGTAATTTCAGCACTCACTCTTATCCCCTTTGCCTTTGTACAATGGCACTATTGAAGCATTCTGCCAATCCTCAGGCACCTCACCATGAATCATACATACATTAGATAACCTTACCAACCAGTCAACAATACAGTCCCCCTTTTTTAATAAATTCCACTGCAATACCATCCAAACCTGCTGTCTTGCTGGCTTTCATCTTCCGGAAAGCTTTTACTACCTCTTCTCTATTTACCAAATCATTTTCCCTAACCCTCTCACTTTGCACACCACCTCGACCAAAACACCCTATATCTGCCACTCTATCATCAAACAGATTCAACAAACCTTCAAAATACTCACTCCATCTCCTTCTCACATCACCACTACTTGTTATCACCTCCCCATTAGCCCCCTTCACTGAAGTTCCCATTTGCTCCCTTGTCTTACGAACTTTACCTCCTTCCAAAACATCTTTTTATTTTCCCTGAAATTTAATGATACTCTCTCACCCCAACTCTCATTTGCCCTCTTTTTCACCTCTTGCACCTTTCTCTTGACCTCCTGCCTCTTTCTTTTATACCTCTCCCACTCATTTGCATTTTTTCCCTGCAAATATCGTCCAAATGCCTCTCTCTTCTCTTTCATTAATAATCTTACTTCTTCATCCCACCACTCACTACCATTTCTAATCAACCCACCTCCCACGCTTCTAATGCCACAAGCATCTTTTGCGCAAGCCATCACTGCTTCCCTAAATACATCCCATTCCTCCCCCACTCCCCTTACTTCCATTGTTCTCACCTTTTTCCATTCTGTACTCAGTCTCTCCTGGTACTTCCTCACACAAGTCTCCTTCCCAAGCTCACTTACTCTCACCACCCTCTTCACCCCAAAATTCACTCTTCTTTTCTGAAAACCCATACAAATCTTCACCTTCGCCTCCACAAGATAATGATCAGACATCCCTCCAGTTGCACCTCTCAGCACATTAACATCCAAAAGTCTCTCTTTCGTGCGTCTATCAATTAACACGTAATCCAATAACACTCTCTGGCCATCTCTCCTACTTACATACGTATACTTATGTATATCTCGCTTTTTAAACCAGGAATTCCCAATCACCAGTCCTTTTTCATCACATAAATCTACAAGCTCTTCACCATTTCCAATTACAACACTGAACACTCCATGTATACTAATTATCCCCTCAACTGCCACATTACTCACCTTTGCATTCAAATCACCCATCACTATAACCCGGTCTTGTGCGTCAAAACCACTAACACACTCATTCAGCTGCTCCCAAAACACTTGCCTCTCATGATCTTTCTTCTCATGCACATGCACCAATAATCACCCATCTTTCTCCATCCTCTTTCAGTTTTACCCATATCAATCTAGAATTTACTTTCTTACACTCTATCACATACTCCCACAACTCCTGATTCAGGAGTAGTGCTACTCCTTCCCTTGCTCTTGTCCTCTCACTAACCCCTGATTTACTCCCAAGACATTCCCAAAGCACTCTTCCCCTTTACCCTTGAGCTTCGTTTCACTCAGAGCCAAAACATCCAGGTTCCTTTCCTCAAACATACTACCTGTCTCTCCTTTTTCTCATCTTGGTTACATCCACACACATTTAGACACCCCAATCTGAGCCTTCGAGGAGGATGAGCACTCCTCGCGTGACTCCTTCTTCTGTTTCCCCTTTTAGAAAGTTAAGATACAAGGAGGGGAGGGTTTCTGGCCCCCCGCTCCCGTCCCCTTTAGTCGCCTTCTACGACACGTGAGGAATGCGTGGGACGTATTCTTTCTCCCCTATCCCCAGGGATATATATATATATATATATATATATATATATATATATATATATATATATATATATATATATATATATAAAATATATATATATATATAATTTTTATTATTATGCTTTGTCGCTGTCTCGCGTTAGCGAGGTAGCGCAAGGAAAAAGACGAAAGAATGGCCCAACCCGCCCACATACACATGTATATACATACACGTCCACACACGCAAATATACATTCCTATACATCTCAATGTACACATTTATATACACACACAGACATATACATATATACACATGTACATAATTCATACCGTCTGCCGTTATCAATTCCCATCGCCACCCCGCCACACATGGAATAACAACCCCCTCCCCCCACATATGTGCGAGGTAGCGCTAGGAAAAGACAACAAAAGCCACATTCGTTCACACTCAGTCTTTAGCTGTCATGTAATAATGCATATATATATATATATATATATATATATATATATATATATATATATATATATATATATATATATATGTGTGTGTGTGTGTGTGTGTGTATTCCTATGAGTCCACGGGGAAAATGAAACACGATAAGTTCCCAAGTGCACTTTCGTGTAATAATCACATCATCAGAGGAGACACAAGAGAGAAATATAAGTCAGTTGATATACATCGAAGAGACGAAGCTAGGACGCCATTTGGTAAACATATGATTGTCCAAAACATACAACGAGCGTTTAATTCAATAATTTTTCTCTTGATAGAGTTAGAGTTAATAACTGAGATGGCATTACTCCAGTCAATACAATTATTATAGTTTTTAACGTGATTAAACAAGGCATTTGATTCTTGTCCCGTTCTTATACTATATTTATGTTGCTTAAGTCTAACAGAAAGATCCTCACCAGTCTGACGAACATAAGATTTATCACAGTTTCCTTATAGCACTTTATAGATGCATCCAAGAGAATTTTCTGGTGAATTCCTGATTAAGATATTCTTTATAGTATTTTTGTTGCTGAAGGCAACATTTACATTAAAGGCTTTTAGGAATATGGGAAGTAGAGTGAAATTATCATTAAAAGGGAGAATTAAAAGATTCTTGGTGTTAATGAGAGATTTGGGCTCAACTCTATAAAATTATTTCTTTGCTAACTTCAGGAATTTATCAATGAAAGATAATGTTCTCGACTTCCACACATTCTTCAAGGCTCCCAGAACTTTTGCCCCCTCCCCCACCCTATGATTCACTTCCGATTCCATGGTTCCATCCGCTGCCAAATCCACTCCCAGATATCTAAAACACTTTACTTCCTCCAATTTTTCTCCATTCAAACTTACCTCCCAATTGACTTGTCCCTCAACCCTAGTGTACCTAATAACCTTGCTCTTATTCACATTTACTCTCAGCTTTCTTCTTTCACACACTTTACTAAACTCAGGCACCAGCTTCTGCAATTTCTCACCCGAATCAGCCACCAGCGCTGTATCATCAGCGAACAACAACTGACTCACATCCCAAGCTCTCTCATCCCCAACAGACTGCATACTTGCCCCTCTTTCCAAAACTCTTACATTCACCTCCCTAACAACCCCATCCATAAACAAATTAAACAACAATGGAGACATCACGCACCCCTGCCGCAAACTAACATTCACTGAGAACCAATCACTTTCCTCTCTTCTTACACGTACACATGCCTTACATCCTCGATAACAACTTTTCACTGCTTCCAACAACTTACCTCCCACACCATATATTCTTGATACCTTCCACAGAGCATTTCTATCAACTCTATCATATTCCTTCCCCAGATCCATATCCAGATCCAAAACACCCTATATCTGCCACTCTATCATCAAATACATTCAGCAAACCTTCAAAATACTCATATATATATACATATATATACATACATATATATATATATATATATATATATATATATATATATATATATATATATATATATATATATATATATAAATATATATACATACACATATATATACACACACAGACACATACATATATACCCATGCACACAATTCACACTGTCTGCCTTTATTCATTCCCATCGCCACCTCGCCACACATGGAATACCATCCCCCTCACCCCTCATGTGTGCGAGGTAGCGCTAGGAAAAGACAACAAAGGGCCCATTCGTTCACACTCAGTCTCTAGCTGTCATGCAATAATGCCCGAAACCACAGCTCCCTTTCCACATCCAGGCTCCACACAACTTTCCATGGATTACCCCAGACGCTTCACATGCCCTGATTCAATCCACTGAGAGCACGTCAACCCCGGTATACCACATCGATCCTATTCACTCTATTCCTCGCCCTCCTTTCACCCTCCTGCATGTTCAGGCCCCGATCAATCAAAATCTTTTTCACTCCATCTTTCCACCTCCAATTTGGTCTCCCACTTCTCGTTCCCTCCACCTCCGACACATATATCCTCTTGGTCAATCTTTCCTCACTCATTCTCTCCATGTGCCCAACCCATTTCAAAACACCGTCTTCTGCTCTCTCAACCACGCTCTTTTTATTTCCACACATCTCTCTTACCCTTACATTACTTACTCGATCAAACCACCTCACACCACACATTGTCCTCAAACATCTCATTTCCAGCACATCCACCCTCCTGCGCACAGTTCCATAGCCCACGCTTCGCAACCATACATTGTGGAACCACTATTCCTTCAAACATACCCATTTTTGATTTCCGAGATAATGTTCTCGATTTCCACATATTCTTCAAGGCTCCCAGGATTTTCGCCCCCCTCCCCCACCCTATGATTCACTTCCGCTTCCATGGTTCCATCCGCTGCCAGATCCACTCCCAGATATCTAAAACACTTCACTTCCTCCAGCTTTTCTCCATTCAAACTTACCTCCCAATTGACTTGACCCTCAACCCTACTGTACCTAATAACCTTGCTCTTATTCACATTTACTCTTAACTTTCTTCTTTCACACACTTTACCAAACTCAGTCACCAGCTTCTGCAGTTTCTTACATGAATCAGCCACCGGCGCTGTATCATCAGCGAACAACAACTGACTCACTTCCCAAGCTCTCTCATCCACAACAGACTGCATACTTGCCCCTCTTTCCAAAACTCTTGCATTCACCTCCCTAACAACCCCATCCATAAACAAATTAAACAACCATGGAGACTTCACACACTCCTGCCGCAAACCTACATTCACTGAGAACCAATCACTTTCCTCTCTTCCTACACGTACACATGCCTTACATCCTCGATAAAAACTTTTCACTGCTTCTAACAACTTGCCTTCCACACCATATATTCTTATTACCTTCCACAGAGCATCTCTATCAACTCTATCATATGCCTTCTCCAGACCCATAAATGCTACATACAAATCCATTTGTTTTTCTAAGTATTTCTCGCATACATTCTTCAAAGCAAACACCTGATCCACACATCCTCTACCACTTCTGAAACCACACTGCTCTTCCCCAATCTGATGCTCTGTACATGCCTTCACCCTCTCAATCAATACCCTCCCGTTTAATTTACCAGGAATACTCAACAAACTTATACCTCTGTAATTTGAGCACTCACTCTTATCCCCTTTGCCTTTGTACAATGGCACTATGCAAGCATTCCGCCATTCCTCAGGCACCTCACCATGAATCATACATACATTAAATAACCTTTCCAACCAGTCAACAATACAGTCACCCCCTTTTTTAATAAATTCCACTGCAATGCCATCCAAACTTGCTGCTTTCCCGGCTTTCATCCTCCGTAAAGCTTTTACTACCTCTTCTCTATTTACCAAATCATTTTCCCTAACCCTCTCACTTTTCACACCACCTCGACCAAGACACCCCACATCTGCCACTCTATCATCAAATACATTCAAGAAACCTTCAAAATACTCACCCAATCTCCTTCTCACATCACCACTACTTGTTATCACCTCCCCATTTGCGCCCTTCACTGAAGTTCCCATTTGCTCCCTTGTATTACGCACTTTATTTACCTCCTTCCAAAACATCTTTTTATTCTCCCTGAAATTTAATGATACTCTCTCACCCCAACTCTCATTTGCCCTCTTTTTCACCTCTTTCACCTTTCTCTTGACCTCCTGCCTCTTTCTTTTATACCTCTCCCACTCATTTGCATTTTTTCCTTGCAAAAATCGTTCAAATGCCTCTCTCTTCTCTTTCACTAATAATCTTACTTCTTCATCTCACCACTCACTACCTTTTCTAATCAACCCACCTCCCACGCTTCTCATGCCACAAGCATCTTTTGCGCAAGCCATCACTGCTTCCCTAAATACATCCCATTCCTCCCCCACTCCCCTTACCTCCTTTGTTCTCACCTTTTTCCATTCTGTACTCAGTCTCTCCTGGTACTTCCTCATACAAGTCTCCTTCCCAAGCTCACTTACTCTCACCACTCTCTTCAACCCAACATTCTCTCTTCTTTTCTGAAAACCCCCACAAATCTTCACCTTTGCTTCCACAAGATAATGATCAGACATCCCTCCAGTTGCACCTCTCAGCGCATTAACATCCAAAACTCTCTCTTTCGTGCGTCTATCAATTAACACGTAATCCAATAACGCTCTCTGGCCATCTCTCCTACTAACATACGTATACTTATGTATATCTCGCTTTTTAAACCAGGTATTCCCAATCACCAGTCCTTTTTCAGCACATAAATCTACAAGCTCTTCACTATTTCCATTTACAACACTGAACACTCCATGTATACCAATTATTCCCTCAACTGCCACATTACTCACCTTTGCATTCAAATCACCCATCACTATAACCCGGTCTTGTGCATCAAAACCACTAACACACTCATTCAGCTGCTCCCAAAACACTTGCCTCTCATGATCTTTCTTCTCATGCCCAGGAGCATATGCACCAAGAATCACCCATCTCTCTCCATCAACTTTCAGTTTTACCCATATCAATCTAGAATTTACTTTCTTACACTCTATCACATACTCCCACAACTCCTGATTCAGGAGTAGTGCTACTCCTTCCCTTGCTCTTGTCCTCTCACTAACCCCTGACTTTACTCCCAAGACATTCCCAAAGCGCTCTTCCCCTTCACCCTTTAGCTTCGTTTCACTCAGAACCAAAACATCCAGGTTCCTTTCTTCAAACATAGTACCTATCTCTCCTTTTTTCTCATCTTGGTTACATCCACACATTTAGACACCCCAATCTGAGCCTTCGAGGAGGATGAGCACTCCTCGCGTGACTCCTTCTTCTGTTTCCCCTTTTAGAAAGTTAAAATACAAGGAGGGGAGGGTTTCTGGCCCCCCGCTCCCGTCCCCTTTAGTCGCCTTCTACGACACGTGAGGAATGCGTGGGAAGTATGCTTAATCCCCTATCCCCAGGGATATATATATATATATATATATATATATATATATATATATATATATATATATATATATATATATATATATATATATATATTTTATTTTTATATTTTTTTATTATACTTTGTCGCTGTCTCCCGCGTTTGCGAGGTAGCGCAAGGAAACAGACGAAAGAAATGGCCCAACCCCCCCCATACACATGTATATGCATACGTCCACACACGCAAATATACATACCTACACAGCTTTCCATGGTTTACCCCAGACGCTTCACATGCCTTGATTCAATCCACTGACAGCACGTCAACCCCGGTATACCACATCGCTCCAATTCACTCTATTCCTTGCCCTCCTTTCACCCTCCTGCATGTTCAGGCCCCGATCACACAAAATCTTTTTCACTCCATCCTTCCACCTCCAATTTGGTCTCCCTCTTCTCCTCGTTCCCTCCACCTCCGACACATATATCCTCTTGGTCAATCTTTCCTCACTCATTCTCTTCATGTGCCCAAACCACTTCAAAACACCCTCTTCTGCTCTCTCAACCACGCTCTTTTTATTTCCACACATCTCTCTTACCCTTACGTTACTCACTCGATCAAACCACCTCACACCACACATTGTCCTCAAACATCTCATTTCCAGCACATCCATCCTCCTGCGCACAACTCTATCCATAGCCCACGCCTCGCAACCATACAACATTGTTGGAACCACTATTCCTTCAAACATACCCATTTTTGCTTTCCGAGATAATGTTCTCGACTTCCACACATTCTTCAAGGCCCCCAGAATTTTCGCCCTCTCCCCCACCCTATGATCCACTTCCGCTTCCATGGTTCCATCCGCTGCCAGATCCACTCCCAGATATCTAAAACACTTCACTTCCTCCAGTTTTTCTCCATTCAAACTCACCTCCCAATTGACTTGACCCTCAACCCTACTGTACCTAATAACCTTGCTCTTATTCACATTTACTCTTAACTTTCTTCTTCCACACGCTTTACCAAACTCAGTCACCAGCTTCTGCAGTTTCTCACATGAATCAGCCACCAGCGCTGTATCATCAGCGAACAACAACTGACTCACTTCCCAAGCTCTCTCATCCCCAACAGACTTCATACTTGCCCCTCTTTCCAAAACTCTTGCATTTACCTCCCTAACAACCCCATCCATATACAAATTAAACAACCATGGAGACATCACACACCCCTGCCGCAAACCTACATTCACTGAGAACCAATCACTTTCCTCTCTTCCTACACGTACACATGCCTTACATCCTCGATAAAAACTTTTCACTGCTTCTAACAACTTTCCTCCCACACCATATATTCTTAATACCTTCCACAGAGCATCTCTATCAACTCTATCATATGCCTTCTCCAGATCCATAGATGCTACATACAAATCCATTTGCTTTTCTAAGTATTTCTCACATACATTCTTCAAAGCAAACACCTGATCCACACATCCTCCACCACTTCTGAAACCACACTGCTCTTCCCCAATCTGATGCTCTGTACATGCCTTCACCCTCTCAATCAATACCCTCCCATATAATTTACCAGGAATACTCAACAAACTTATACCTCTGTAATTTGAGCACTCACTCTTATCCCCTTTGCCTTTGTACAATGGCACTATGCACGCATTCCGCCAATCCTCAGGCACCTCACCATGAGTCATACATACATTAAATAACCTTACCAACCAGTCAACAATACAGTCACCCCCTTTTTTAATAAATTCCACTGCAATACCATCCAAACCCGCTGCCTTGCCGGCTTTCATCTTCCGCAAAGCTTTCACTACCTCTTCTCTGTTTACCAAATCATTTTCCCTAACCCTCTCACTTTGCACACCACCTTGACCAAAACACCCTATATCTGCCACTCTATCATCAAACACATTCAACAAACCTTCAAAATACTCACTCCATCTCCTTCTCACATCACCACTACTTGTTATCACCTCCCCATTTGCGCCCTTCACTGAAGTTCCCATTTGCTCCCTTGTCTTACGCACTTTATTTACCTCCTTCCAGAACATCTTTTTATTCTCCCTAAAATTTAATGATACTCTCTCACCCCAACTCTCATTTGCCCTTTTTTTTCACCTCTTGCACCTTTCTCTTGACCTCCTGTCTCTTTCTTTTATACATCTCCCACTCAATTGCATTTTTTCCCTGCAAAAATCGTCCAAATGCCTCCCTCTTCTCTTTCACTAATACTCTTACTTCTTCATCCCACCACTCACTACCCTTTCTAATCAACCCACCTCCCACTCTTCTCATGCCACAAGCATCTTTTTCGCAATCCATCACTGATTCCCTAAATACATCCCATCCCTCCCCCACTCCCCTTACTTCCATTGTTCTCACCTTTTTCCATTCTGTACTCAGTCTCTCCTTGTACTTCCTCACACAGGTCTCCTTCCCAAGCTCACTTACTCTCACCACCCTCTTCACCCCAACATTCACTCTTCTTTTCTGAACGTCATGGGAGGAAATTTTTGACTGACGATCCTTCAGCTGCTGCTACTATAGAGGAAGTCTAGTGAACAAGCAACAAGTTTTGAAATGATGCTACTACGTTTGTGAATCGGGAACCATTGCAACACAAACCCCGCCAGGTGGTAGAGTTTCCCGCAGTGTATCGAGACAGACTTCCCCAGAACTTTTTTTAAAGGGGAAGTAAATGTTTATAGTTGTGTTACTGGAGTGATAGTTTTCATACATGGTGTTTTGACAAGAAAATAGTGAAATTGGAGAAAAATGTAGCTTAGACATTGAAGCTTATTGATACAGTGGTTAAATTGATGAGAACTGCTATTGACGTTTGTGTAAATAAATTATACATTTCCTTTTTTCCATAGCCAGAGGTTGAACCATTATGTGACATTCATTTTTTTCATTCATTTCAAGCTAGAAGTTTCAGTTTTCTAAATTGTTTCTTACATTTTTCATATGTATATATATGTATGTGTGTGTGTGTATATGTGCGTATGTATGTGTATGTGTGTGTATATGTATATATATATATATATATGTATATTATCCCTGGGGATAGGGGTGAAAGAATACTTCCCACGTATTCCTCGCGTGTCGTAGAAAGCGACTAGAGGGGACGGGAGCGGGGGGCCAGAAATCCTCCCCTCCTTGTATTAACTTTCTAAAATGGGAAACAGTAGAAGGAGTCACGCGGGGAGTGCTCATCCTCCTCGAAGGCTCAGAGTGGGGTGCCTAAATGTGTGTGGATGTAACCAAGATGTGAAAAAAGGAGAGATAGGTAGTATGTTTGAGGAAAGGAACCTGGATGTTTTGGCTCTGAGTGAAACGAAGCTCAAGGGTAAAGGGGAAGAGTGGTTTGGGAATGTCTTGGGAGTAAAGTCAGGGGTTAGTGAGAGGACAAGAGCAAGGGAAGGAGTAGCAATACTCCTGAAACAGGAGTTGTGGGAGTATGTGATAGAATGTAAGAAAGTAAATTCTCGATTAATATGGGTAAAACTGAAAGTTGATGGAGAGAGGTGGGTGATTATTGGTGCATATGCACCTGGGCATGAGAAGAAAGATCATGAGAGGCAAGTGTTTTGGGAGCAGTTGAATGAGTGTGTTAGTGGTTTTGATGCACGAGACCGGGTTATAGTGATGGGTGATTTGAATGCAAAGGTGAGTAATGTGGCAGTTGAGGGAATAATTGGTATACATGGGGTGTTCAGTGTTGTAAATGGAAATGGTGAAGAGCTTGTAGATTTATGTGCTGAAAAAGGACTGATGATTGGGAATACCTGGTTTAAAAAGCGAGATATACATAAGTATACTTATGTAAGTAGGAGAGATGGCCAGAGAGCGTTATTGGATTACGTGTTAATTGACAGGCGTGCGAAAGAGAGACTTTTGGATGTTAATGTGCTGAGAGGTGCAACTGGAGGGATGTCTGATCATATATATATATATATATATATACATATATATATATATATATATATATATATATATATATATATATATATATATCTTTCTTTTCTTTCTTTCAAACTATTCGCCATTTCCCGCATTGGCGAGGTAGCGTTAAGGACAGAGCACTGGGCTTTTGAGGGAATACCCTCACCTGGCCCAATTCTCTGTTCCTTATTTTGGAAAATTAAAAAAAAAACGAGAGGGGAGGATTTCCAGCCCCCGCTCCCTCCCCTTTTAGTCACCTTCTACGACACGCAGGGAATACGTGGGAAGTATTCTTTCTCCCCTATCCCCAGGGATATATATATATATATATATATATATATATATATATATATATATATATATATATATATATATATATATATATATATATATATATATATATATATATATATATATATATATATATATATATATATTTATCGCTACCTTGCAAACGCGGGAGACAGCGACAAAGCAAAATAAAATGATAAAAATATAATATATATTTATCATTTTATTTTACTTTGTCGCTGTCTCTCGCGTTAGCGAGGTAGCGCAAGGAAACAGACGAAAGAATGACCCAACCCACCCACATACACATGTATATACCTACACGTCCACACATGCAAATATACATACCTATACATCTCAACGTATACATATATATACACACACAGACATATACATATATACACATATACATAATTTATACTGTCTGCCTTTATTCATTCCCATCGCCACCCCGCCACACATGAAATAACAACCCCCTCCCCCTGCATGTGCGCGAGGTAATGCTAGGAAAAGACAATAAGGGCCACATTCGTTCACACTTAGTCTCTAGCTGTCATGTATAATGCACCGAAACCACAGCTCCCTTTCCACATCCAGGCCCAACAGAACTTTCCATGGTTTACCCAAGACGCTTCACATGCCCTCGTTTAATCCATTGACAGCACGTCGAACCCGGTATACCACATCGTTCCAATTCACTCTATTTCTTGCCCGCCTTTCACCCTCCTGCATGTTTAGGCCCCGATCACTCAAAATCTTTTTCACTCCATCTTTCCACCTCCAATTTAGTCTCCCTCTTCTGCTCGTTCCCTCCACCTCTGACACATATATTCACTTGGTCAATCTTTCCTCGCTCATTGTCTCCATGTGACCAAACCATTTCAAAACACCCTCTTCTGCTGTCTCAACCACACTCTTTTAGTTACCACACATCTCTCTTACCCTATTATTACCTACTCGATCAAACCACCTCACATCACATATTGTCCTCAAACATCTCATTTCCAGCACATACACCCTCTTCCGCACAACTCTATCAATAGCCCGCGCTGCGCAACCATATGACATTGTTGGAACCACTATTCCTTCAATCATACCCAGTTTTGTTTTCCGAGATAATATTCTCGACTTCCACACATTCTTCAAGGCTCCCAGAACTTTCGCCCCCTCCCCCATCCTATGATTTACTTCCGCTTCTATGGTTCTATCCGCTGCCAAATCCACTCCCAGATATCTAAAACACTTCACTTCCTCCAGTTTTTCTCCATTCAAACTTACCTCCCAATTGACGTGTCTCTCAACCCTGTACCAAATAACCTTGCTCTTATCCCCATTTACTCTCAGCTTTCTTCTTTCACACACTTTACCAAACTCAGTCAGCAGCTTCTGCAGTTTCTCACACGAATCAGCCACCAGTGCTGTATTATCAGCGAACAACAACTGACTCACTTCCCAAGCTTTCTCATCCACAATAGACTGCATACTTGCCCCTCTTTCCAAAACTTTTGCATTCACCTCCCTAACAACCCCATCCATAAACAAATTAAGCAACTATGGAGACATCACACACACTTGCCGCAAACCAACATTCACTGAGAACCAATCACTTTCCTCTCTTCCTACACGTACACATGCCTTACATCCTCGATAAAAACTTTTCACTGCTTCTAACAACTTACCTCCCACACCATATATTCTTAACACCTTCTACAATGCATCTCTATCAACTCTATCATATGCCTTCTCCAGATCCATAAATGCTACATAGAAATCCATTTGCTTTTCTAAGTATTTCTCATATACATTCTTCAAAGCAGACACCTGATCCACACATCCTCTACCACTCCTGAAACCACATTGCTCTTCCCCAATATGATGCTCTGTACATGCCTTCACCCTCTCAATCAATACCCTCCCATATAACTTCCCAAGAATACTCAACAAACTTATACCTCTGAAACTTGAGCACTCACTTTTATCCTCTTTGCCTTTGTACAATGGCACTATGCAAGCATTCCGCCAGTCCTCAGGCACCTCACCGTGAGTCATACATACATTAAATAACCTTATCAACTAGTCAACAATACAGTCACCCCCTTTTTTAATAAATTCCACTGCAATACCATCCAAACCCGCTGCCTTGCCGGCTTTCATCTTCCGCAAAGCTTTTACTACCTCTTTTCTGTTTACCAAATCGTTTTCCCTAACCCTCTCACTTTGCACACCACCTCGACCAAAACACCCTATATCTGCCACTCTATCATCAAATACATTCAACAAACCTTCAAAATACTCACTCCATCTCCTTCTCACATCACCACTACTTGTTATCACCACCCCATTATCCCCCTTCACTGAGGTTCCCATTTGTCCCCTTGTCTTACGCACTTTATTTACCTCCCTCCAAAGCATCTTTTTATTTTCCCTAAAATTTAATGATACTCTCTCACCCCAATTCTCATTTGCCCTCTTTTTCACCTCTTGCTCCTTTCTCTTGAACTCCTGCCTCTTTCTTTTATACATCCCCCAGTCCTTTGCATTATTTACCTTCAAAAATCGTCCAAATGCCTCTCTCTTCTCTTTCACTAATAATCTTACTTCTTCATCCCACCACTCACTGCCCTTTCTAATCTGCCCACCTCCCACGCTTCGCGTGCCACAAGCATCTTTTGCGCAAGCCATCACTGCTTCCCTAAATACATCTCATTCCCACCCCACTCCCCTTATGTCCTATGTTCTCACCTTTTTCCATTCTGTACTCATTCTCTCGTGATACTTCCTCACACAAGTCTCCTTCCCAAGCTCACTTACTCTCACCACTCTCTTCACCTCAACATTCTCTCTTCTTTTCTGAAAACCCATACAAATCTTCACCTCCGCCTCCACAAGATAATGATCAAACATCCCTCCAGTTACACCTCTCAGCACATTAACATCCAAAAATCTCTCTTTCGCGCGCCTATCAATTAACACGTAATCCAATAACGCTCTCTGACCATCTCTTCTACTTACATTCGTATACTTACGTATATCTCTCTTTTTAAACCAGGTATTCCCAATCACCAATCCTTTTTAAGCATAAATCTACAAGCTCTTCACCATTTTCATTTACAACACTGAACACCCCATCTTCACAAATTATTCCCTCAACTTCCACATTACTCACCTTTTCATTTAAATCACCCATCACTATAACCCGGTCTCGTGCATCAAAATTCCTAACACACTCACTCAGCTGCTCCTAAAACACTTACCTCTCATAACCTTTCTTCTCATATGCACCAAGAATCACCCATCTCTCTCCATCAACTTTCAGTTTTACCCATATCAATCTAGAGTATACTTTCTTACACTCTATCACATACTCCCACCACTCCTGTTTCAGGAGTAGTGCTTCTCCTTCCCTTGCTCTTGTCCTCTCACCAACCCCTGAATTTACTACCAAGACATTCCCAAAGCACTCTTCCCCTTTACCCTTGAGCTTCGTTTCACTCAGAGCCAAAACATCCAGGTTCCTTTCCTCAAACACACTACGTGTCTCTCCTTTTTTCTCATCTTGATTACATCCACACACATTTAGACACCCCAGGAGGGGTCCTCAGGGAACCATACCTAGGCCTATACTTTATCATCATTTATATCAACGACAATGATGTAAGGCTGAGTGAGTTAGTGTCCAAATTTGCAGATGACACAAAGATCGGCAGTGCCATAATTAGTGAATTACTGAAGAAGATAGGCTAAGATTACTAAAGAATCTAGATGGAATCACTGAATGGTTTAGGAAGTGACATGCTGTTGAACGTCAATGAATTCAGCTGTTACGAACAGGATACGTGAAAAAAAAATCTATTGTGAACTGATGGTCCACAAGATAAAGGACAACCGGAGTGTCTCCACCAACTTCAAATTCTCCTAGCAATGTAATGAAAGCTACCAAGAAAACAAGTAGGATGTTAGGATTTACTAACGCAAACTTTGCATACAAAAGCAAGGATGTAATATTGCCACTATACCTAAGTCTAGTTTGTCCATACATCAAATATGCAGTGCAGGATGGGCCCCCCTCTTAAGGAAGGATATTCTTAGAATGGCAGCAAAGAGCAAGTACATTGATTCATTCGTTACGTAACAAACCGTAAGATGAGAGATCACGAGAATTAATCTTGTTCTTCCTAAGCAAGGCGCATCTATGAAGCAAATGACCAGAATGTTTTAAGATGCGTAATGGATTCAACAGTGTGGATATTGAAGTTGTCTTTACGTTAGTTCCAGCATTTATCATCGAGAGAAAATGGACTAAAACATCCAGGTTACCGAGTTAATCTGAGCTTAACGAAATATTTCTTTATCAAATGCATAATCAATGTGTGGAATAAACTCCCACAAAAATGTTGTTCAGAGCAACACCTTAATATCTTCAAAATAAGGCTTGATCATATGACACTTATCACTCTCTAGTACCGAATGATTCTTTTAATCAGTCATTATAAGGCCGTGGTATCTCATGTTTAGCTCAACCACCGATCCCTCCATAGCTTAGCTGCGGTAACATACCAATATTGATAAACCGATGGTACCTGCTTTGAGAGGGTAAGAATCATTGTATCAGTCCTCAACATCAGGGATAATATAGACATTTTAAGTCAAGAGGCTGGAGTTTAAGTTCATCCTTAGCATTATCTTTATAACAAAGAGTGGAGGGATACATGTCGTTGGTGATGGCATCCATGACATATTCATATTCATCCTACCTTACGACTTTCCTATAGAAATTACCTTCTGGCATATTAATCCTGCAAGGTATATTTCTTCTGCCTGTTTTCCGTCCGGCTTGTTGCCGGAAGATGAGGAGAGAGCCTTTGCGTTGCAATCCTTTTCTTCTACTGCTTTAATGGTGATTGCATTCTTAAGAAGAAAAAAAATTAAGGCCAGACCACCTTGTTTGGACCTTGGGTCTGTGTGGTCTATGTATTTCTCTCTCTCTCTCTCTCTCTCTCTCTCTCTCTCTCTCTCTCTCTCTCTCTCTCTCTCTCTCTCTCTCTCTCTCTCTCTGGTGGCTGATTCATGTGAGAAACTGCAGAAGCTGGTGACTGAGTTTGGTAAAATGTGTGAAAGAAGAAAGTTGAGAGTAAATGTGAATAAGAGCAAGGTTATTAGGTACAGTAGGGTTGAGGGTCAAGTCAACTGGGAGGTAAGTTTGAATGGAGAAAAACTGGTGGAAATGAAGTGTTTTAGATATCTGGGAGTGGATTTGGCAGCGGATGGAACCATGGAAGCGGAAGTGAATCATAGGGTGGGGGAGGGGGCGAAAACCCTGGGAGCGTTGAAGAATGTGTGGAAGTCGAAAGCATTATCTCGGAAAGCAAAAATGGGTATGTTTGAAGGAATAGTGGTTCCAACAATGTCATACGGTTGAGAGGCGTGGGCTATGGATAATAGAGTTGTGCGCAGGAGGGTGGATGTGCTGGAAATGAGATGTTTGAGGACAATATGTGGTGTGAGGTGGTTTGATCGAGTAAGTAATAATAGGGTAAGAGAGATGTGTGGTAACAAAAAGAGTGTGGTTGAGAGAGCAGAAGAGGGTGTTTTGAAATGGTTTGGTTACATGGAGAGAATAAGTGAGGAAAGATTGACAAAGAGGATATATGTGTCAGAGGTGCAGGGAACGAGGAGAAGTGGGAGACCAAATTGGAGGTGGAAAGATGGAGTGAAAAAGATTTTGAGTGATCGGGGCCTGAACATGCAGGAGAGTGAAAGGCGTGCAAGGAATAGAGTGAATTGGAACGATGTGGTATACCGGGGTCGACGTGCTGTCAATGGATTAAGCCAGGGCATGTGAAGCGTCTGGGGTAAACTATGGAAAGTTGTGTGGGGCCTGGATGTGGAAAGGGAGCTGTGGTTTCGGTGCATTATTACATGAAAGCTAGACTGAGTGTGAACGAATGTGGCCTTTGTTGTCTTTTCCTAGCGCTACCTCGCACACATGAGGGGGGAGGGAGTTGTAATTTCATGTGTGGCGGGGTGGCGATGGGAATGAATAAAGGCAGACAGTATGAATTATGTACATGTGTATGTATGTATATGTCTGTGTGTATATGTATATGTGTATATGTCTGTGTGTGTATATATATGTATACGTTGAGATGTATAGGTATGTATATTTGTGTGTGTGGACGTGTATGTATATACATGTGTATGTGGGTGGGTTGGGCCATTCTTTCGTCTGTTTCCTTGCGCTCCCTCGCTAACGCAAGAGACAGCGACAAAGCAAAATAATGATAAAAAAGAAATATATATATATATATATATATATATATATATATATATATATATATATATATATATATATATATATATATATATATATTGGAAAGGATCACAATTTTGCGCGTGATCAAGATATTCATGTGAATCCACGGGGAAAATGAAACACGAAAAATTCCCAAGTGCATTTTCATGTAATAATCACATCATTAGGGGAGACACAAGAGAGAAATATAAAAGTCAGTTGATATACATCGAAGAGACAAAGCTAGGACGCCATTTGGTAAATGTTATATTTCTCTTGTGTCTCCCCTGATGATGTGATTATTACACGAAAGTGCACTAGGGAATTTTTCGTGTTTCATTTTCCCCATGGACTCACAGGAATATATATATATATATATATATATATATATATATATATATATATATATATATATATATATATATATATATATATATATATATATATATATATATATATATATATATATATACAAAATTAAGAGACGGGAAAACACGAGTGTGAAGCTCTCTCCGTAACACACAAATAGTAATCACATTTATATCGCTGATTTTGTTGATGCTGTACATGACTCAATCGTGTCACCCCAGAAGGACCGCCAACTACTGGTGCCGTATCCTTGCCATGGGATATCTCCGGCAGGTAACTCGTGATCTCCAATCTGCCTCACGGAGGTCTCGGTTTTCAGAGGACTGGGAAGACTTCAAAAACTGGCGTTCCTTTGCAACTGAGGAGCGTCGCCAGGTTCGTGAGGCGGACTGGCTCTGCTTCAAGGAGTCTCTCTCGTTCCAGATGTTACCCTCCTATGTCTGGAATCGGATTAATGCTATACGGGGTACTCGACGGAGGCCTTCTCCCCACCCTGACCCCGCCTCCCTTGCCTGCTCTTTGATGGAGGTCTGGGCAAGAGCTTCCTTCTCTGAGGCACTTCCAAACCCCCTGCAGGAGGCAGTGCAGGCTCGCATCGATGCGTCTGAGCCTGTTGTTCGTGCTGCTCTTACCTCCCCTTCCCTGACTGATCATCCCAACACACAGTTCGAGCTTGACAGTGCTCATCTCTCTGGACAAGACACCTCTCCTGGGGATGATCAGATAACCTACTCCATCCTTACCGCCTGCACTGATATTCCTGACGGCCCGTTAATCGCTCTCTACAATATGTCATATGAACTTGGGGCTCTACTGTCTAACAGGAAAAAGGGGTCCACTATTATCTCCATCCCTAAACCAGGAGATCCTGGGAAAGATGATGGAGAAAACAATACTTCGTCGCCTTCTTCACACCATAGGCGGCTTCCACAACCCCATTAGTGGTTTCATACAACAACGCAGCATAGCACACTCCATTGTTTCCCCTTATTGCAATCAGGCTGCGTGCGTCTCCGTCTTCCTTGATATTAAGGGATCCTTTGATACGGCTCAACCTGCCCTCATTTTAGCTGCATTGGCGCGGTTAGGGGTTAAAGGGCGACTCCTTCGATAGATCGCCTCTTACCTCACTGGACATCAGGCCCAGGTTAGCGTTGAAGGCTCTATATCTCCTGTTCAAGAAATTAACCTCGGTACCCTTCAAGGTAGAGTCCTGGGTCCTACCTTGTTCAACATTCTCACACACTCCACTGCATCTATCTCGTGACCCAACAGGAGTTGTCCACTCAGGATATGCCGACGATGTCCTTGTCCAAGCCCCTGACTACCCTAGCATGCAGGAAGCCCTTGATCTAGTCTCCTGAGAGTGAGTCACTTGGTTTCCGTCTTTCAACTGCGAAAACAAAAGCCATGAGACACGAAAG
Organism: Panulirus ornatus; assembly: GCF_036320965.1. Lineage (NCBI taxonomy): Eukaryota > Metazoa > Arthropoda > Malacostraca > Decapoda > Palinuridae > Panulirus > Panulirus ornatus. The sequence goes on along the minus strand of NC_092239.1, from coordinate 42,878,448 downwards.
TCATGTTGTACCTTACTCCTTGGTCATACCAGAAATGCCCTTGGACTAAGTTCATGAAACAAGATACCAGGGTGTGTGGAACTCGCGCGCGTTGTCAGATTCCTGAAGTCCGCTATCTTCGAGACATATGCTTTCGGCGTCTCCCTCTCCCTCCACTATGCGCAGAGGGTTTCCTTGGTGCCATCAACCCTGTGTTTCTCACCATGTAGTACAAGTCCTTTGTCCGCTCCTGTGTCGATTATGCCGCCGCCCTTGCCCTCGTCAACAATAGTTGAACTGCTGTCAACCGTCTTGAAGTTATCCAGAGGAAGGCTGCTCGTATCATAGCCCCTCAGTGGAAATGATCTACTTCCATATATGTACCGAACTCGGTCTTTCCTCCTTGCAGGATCGTGGCCAGATTTACTTGAAAACTGCCGTTTCCATTCAACGGGATCCGCGAGGCAACTACGTTCTGGCCAACTTGCCTCCTGCTTTCCGAGGCCAGCCTCCTTCTAGACAACAGTGGCTAGGGTCACTCATCGGAGCCCTTCAAGAACACCACCTACTGCCTAATATTGTTGTCAACCCTGCTGTTGTTGGTTCGTCTCCCTCTCCATGACTGGACTTTCAACTTGAAGTGATTGCCTTCGGTGCACTGTTCCCGAAATCTCAAATGAAGGTGGTGTGGGGTCAGACCAGTCAGGTGACTTAGGTCAGTTTGGCGGTAGAGTCAGGTCAAGTGTGGGTGAGGCAGGGGGAACCAGTAAGAGCGTGGAAGTTTCCTTAGAAAGATTCCAGGTAACAATGAAAACGGGACAAGAATTGAGTATTCTATATAGGCAATGTAGGACCAACAATAATGACCCAAAATGGCTAAATAATAGAATAAAACATCTTATAGGGCAGAAGAAAAACTTGTACAACAAGGTAAGAGTGGGGGGAAACACAGTTTATTGATCAGCTAACGCAAATTAGAGGAATGGTAAAATCAGAGATTAGGAAAGCTAAAACAAATTACGAAATCAAGATAACCAACGAAGCAAAAAGAAAAAAAAATCTAATGCACAGAACAAAGGTTAGTGGAAAAATTGGACCTATCAAATCGCATTTTGGTAGATTAGTTGATAGTGAGATTGAAATGTGCGAAGTTTTAAACAGTCACATCCTATCAGTATTTTCGCAGGAGGAGAATACAAACATTCCGGTCCCAGAGCAAATTTACAGGGGTGACGAAAACGGAAAGCTATGCCAAAGAAGAATAAATGAATTTGATATTTTGAAACAAATAAAACGATTGAAAGTAAACATGAGTCAGGGGCCAGATGGTTTTTATGCGAGGGTCTTGAAAGAATGTAAGGAAGAAGAATTCCGCTGTTACATGAATAAACAGTCTCTGGTTTCCTAAGCAATGGAAGACAGCTAATGTCGTTCCACCTTTAAGAAAGGTAATGGATCCATTGCCTCTGATTATCGTCCTATCAGCTTGTGGGGCAATTTCTCGAATCAGTTACCGCGGACAAAGTACGCGAACACTTGGAGAATCATGATCTCAATAGGGATTCTCAACATGGATTTACAAAAGTGAAGTCATGTCTCAGTAACCTTCTCTCCTTCTTTAACATGTTGGTCAGTTTAAGAGTTATGACATTGTATACTTAGGCTTAAGTAAAGCTTTTGACAGAGTACCTCATGAGTGTCTGCTTAGAAAATTAGTGGCACACGCCATCGGCGGTTGTGTATTTAATTGATTAGGGAATGGCCCAGTAACACAAATCAGAGGGTAAGCATCAACGGAGTTACATCGAACTGGGACAATGTAGCCACTGGTGTTCCTCATGGGTCAGTCTTAGAACCGATTTTGTACGTTATATATATTTTACGATCTGGATGTGGGAATAGCCAGCGACTTCAGTAAATTTGCCGATAATGCAAAAATAGGAACCGTAATTGATTCAGGTCGGATGTGGGTAAATATTGGTTCGGGAATAGGGTAGTAGATTTATGGAACGAGCTACCAAGGACAGTAGTTGAAGCTAGGTTTTTAGGTAGATTTAAACGAAGGTTGGATGTTTTTGTAGGTTCAGGCAGTTGGTTGTAGAGTGGACAGACGCAGGATCTGCCTGGCATGGGTCAAAAGGCCTCTTGCAGTGTCCACACTTCTTATGTTCTTAACTGTGTTGTTCTCCGCACACACCACTTCTCCAGGATCGCCCTTTGGTCTTCAGGTAGGGTCGTGCTTTACAATAATGGCACATACACATACCTATACATTTCAACGTATACATACATATACATACACAGACATATACATATATACACATATATATATTCATACTTGCTCCTTCATTCATTCTCGTCGGCAGCACGCCACACATGAAAAACAGCACACACACACACACACACACACACCCGCCGCCGCGCGCGGGGTATCGCTGGGAAAAGACAAAGGCCACAATCGTTCACACTCTGTCTCTAGCTGTCATGTATAATGCACCGAAACCACAGCTCCCTTACCACATCTAGGCCCCACAAAACTTTTCATGGTTTACCCCAGACGCTTCACATTCCCTGGTTCAATCCATTGACAGCACGTCGACCCCGGTATACCACATCGTTCCAATTCACTCCATTCCTTGCACACCTTTCTCTCTCCTGCATGTTCAGGCCCCGATCGCTCAAAATCTTTTTCACTCCATCCTTCCACCTCTAATTTGGTCTTCCACTTCTCGTCCCCTGCACCTCTGACGCATATATCCTCTTTATCAATCTATCCTCACTCATTCTCTCCAAGTGAGTAAACCATTTCAATACACCATCTTCTGCTCTCTCAACCACACTTTTTTTTATTACCACACATCTCTCGTACACTTTCATTGCTTACGCGATCAAACCACCTCACACAACATATTGTCCTCAAACATCTCATTTCCAGCACATCCACCCTCCTCCGCACGCCTCGCAACCATACAACATTGATGGAACCACTATTCCTTCAAACATACCCATTTTTGCTTTCCGAGATAATGTTCTTGCCTTCCACACATTTTTCAACGCTCCCAGAACTTTCGCCCCCTCCCCCACCCTGTGACTCACTTCCGCTTCCATGGTTCCCTCTACTACCAAATCCACTCCCAGATATCTAAAACACTTCACTTCCTCCAGTTTTTCTATATTCAAACTTACCTCCCAGTTGACTTGTCCCTCAACCATACTGTACCTAATAACCTTGCTCTTATTCACATTTACTCTCAGCTTTCATCTTTCAAAACTTTACTAAACTCAGTCACCAGCTTCTGCAGTTTCTTACATGAATCAGCCCCCAGCGCTGTATCATCAGCGAAGAACAACTGACTCACTTGCCAAGCCCTCTCATCCCCTATAGACTGCATACTTGCCCCTCTTTCCAAAACTCTTGCATTCACCTCCCTCTCTCAACCACACTCTTTTTATTACCACACATCTCTCTCACCCTTTCATTACTTACTCGATCAAACCACCTCACACCACATATTGTCCTCAAACATCTCATTTCCAACACATCCACCCTCCTCCGCACAACCCTATCTATAGCCCACGCCTCGCAACCATATTTCATTGTTGGAATCACTATTCCTTCAAACATACCCATTTTTGCTTTCCGCGATAATGTTCTCGCCTTCCACTTATTTTCTGACGCTCCCAGAACTTTCGCCCCCTCCCCACCCTGTGACTCACTTCCGCTTCCATGGTGCCATCCACTGCCAAATCCGCTCTCAGATATCTAAAACACTCCAGATTTTCTCCATTCAACCTTACTGTACCTATTAACTTTGCTCGTATTCACATTTACTCTCAGCTTTCCTTTTTCACACACTTTGCCAAACTCAGTCACCAACTTCTGCAGTTTCTCACACGAATCAGCCACCAGCGCTGTATCATCAGCGAACAACAACTGACTCACTTTCCAAACCCTCTCATCCCCTATACTCTGCATACTTGCCCCTTTCTCCAGAACTCTTGCATTCACCTCCCTAACAACCCCATCCATAAACAAATTAAACAACTATGGAGACATCACGCAAACCTGCCGCAAACCGACATTCACTGAGAACCAATCACTTTCCTCTCTTCCTACACGTACACATGCCTTACATCCTCGATAAAAACTTTTCACTGCTTCTAGCAACTTGCCTCCCACACCATATACTCTTAATACCTTCCACAGAGCATCTCTATCAACTCTATAATATGCCTTCTCCAGATCCATAAATGCTACATACAAATCCATTTGTTTTTCTAAGTATTTCTCACATACATTCTTCAAAGCAAACACCTGATCCACACATCCTCTACCACTTCTGAAACCACACTGCTCTTCCCCAATCTGATGTTCTGTACATGACTTCACCCTCTCAATCAATACCCTCCCATATAATTTCCCAGGAATACTCAACAAACGTATACCTCTGTAATTTGAACATTCACCTTTAGCCCCTTTGCCTTTGTACAATGGCACTTTGCATGCATTCCGCCAATCCTCAGGCACTTCACCATGAGCTATACAAACTTTGAATATCCTCACCAACCAGTCAACAACCCAGTCACTCCCTTATTTTGATAAATTCCGCTGCAATACCACCCAAACCCGCCGCCTTGCCGGCTTTCATCATCCACAAAGCTTTCACTACCTCTTCTTTGATTACCAAATCATTCTCCCTGACCCTCTCACTTCGCATACCACCTCGACCAAAACACCCTATATCTTCCACTCTATCATCTAACACATTCAACAAACCTGGGGATAGGGGAGAAAGAATACTTCCACGCATTCCCCACGTGTCGTAGAATGCGACTAAAGGGGACCGGAGCAGGGGCTAGAAACCCTCCCCTCCTTGTATTTTAACTTTCTAAAGGGGAAACAGAAGAAGTCACGCGGGAATTGCTCATCCTCCTCGAAGGCTCAGATTGGGGTGTCTGAATGCGTGTGGATGTAACCAAGATGAGAAAAAAAGAGAGATAGGTGGTATGTTTGAGGAAAGGAACCTGGATGTTTTGGCTCTGACTGAAACGAAGCTCAAGAGTAAAGGGGAAGAGTGGTTCGGGAATGTTTTGGTAGTAAAGTCAGGGGTTGGTGAGAGGACAAGAGCAAGGGAAGGAGTAGCACTACCCCTGAAACAGGAGTTGAGGGAGTATGTGATAGAGTGTAAGAGAGTAAACTCTAGATTGATATGAGTAAAACTGAAAGTGGATGGAGAGAGATGGGTGATTATTGGTGCATATGCACCTGGGCATGAGAAGAAAGATTATGAGTGGCAAGTGTTTTGGGAGCAGCTGAGTGAGTGTGTTAGTAGTTTTGATGCAAGAGACCGGGTTAGATTGATGGGTGATTTCTATGCAAAGGTGAGTAATGTGGCAGTTGAGGGAATAATTGGTGTACATGGGGTGTTTAGTGATGTAAATGGAAATGGTGAAGAGCTTGTAGATTTATGTGCTGAAAAGGGACTGGTGATTGGGAATACCTCGTTTAAAAAGAGAGATATACATAAGTATACGTATGTAAGTAGGAGAGATGGTCAAAGAGCGTTATTGGTTTACGTGTTAAATGAAAGGCGCGTGCAAGAGAGACTTTTGGATGTTAATGTGGTGAGAGGTGTAACTGGAGGGATGTCTGATCATTATCTTGTGGAGGCGAAGGTGAAGATTTATAGAGGTTTTCAGAAAAGAAGAGAGAATGTTGGGGTGAAGAGAGTGGTGAGAGTAAGAGAGCTTATGATGGAGACTTGTGTGAGGAGGTACCAGGAGAGACTGAGTGCAGAAAGGAAAAAGGTGAGAGCAAAGGACGTAAGGGGAGTGGGGGAGGAATGGGATGTATTTAGGGAAGCAGTGATGGCTTGCGCAAAAGACGCTTGTGGCATGCGAAGCGTGGGAGGTGGCAGATTAGAAAGGGTAGTGAGTGGCGGGATGAAGAAGTAAGATTATTAGTGAAAGAGAAGAGAGAGGCGTTTGGACGATTTTTGCAGGGAAATGGTGCAAGTGACGCAGATGTATACAAGAAATAGGCAGGAGGTCAAGAGAAAGGTTCAAGAGGTGAAAAAGAGGGCAAATGAGAGTTCGGATGAGAGAGAGTATCATTAAATTATAGGGAGAATATAAAGATGTTTTGGAAGGTGATAAATAAAGTGCGTAAGACAAGAGAACATATGGTAACATCTGTGAAGAGGAATAATGGGGAGGTAATAACAAGTAGTGGTGATGTGAGGAGATGGAGTGAGTATTTTGAAGGTTTGTTGAATGTGTTAGATGTTAGAGTGGCAGATATAGGGTGTTTTGGTCGAGGTAGTGTGAGAAGTGAGAGAATTATGGAGAATGATTTGGTAAACAGAGAAGAGGTAGTGAAAGCTTAGTGGAAGATGAAAGCCAGCAAGGTGCCGGTTTTAGATGGTATTGCAGTGGAATTCATTAAAGAAGCGGGTGACTGTGTTGTTGACTGGTTGGTGAGGGTATTTAATGTATGTATGTCTCATGGTGAAGTGCCTGAGGATTGGCAGAATGCATGCATAGTGCCATCGTACAAAGGCAAAGGTGAGTGTTCAAATTACTGAGGTATAAGTTTGTTGAGTATTCCTGGGAAAGTTAATGGGAGGGTATTGATTGAGAGGATGAAGGCATGTACAGAGCATCAGATTGGGGAAGAGCAGTGTGGTTTCAGAAGTGGTAGAGGATGTGTGGATCAGGTGTTTGCTTTGAAGAATGTATGTGAGAAATACTTAGAAAAACAAATGGAATTGTATGTAGCATTTATGGATCTGGAGAAGGCATATGATAGAGTTGATAGATATACTCTGTGGGAGGCATTAAGAGTATAAGGTGTGGGAGGCAAGTTGCTAGAGGCAGTGAAAAGTTTTAATCGTGGATGTAAGGCATGTGTATGAGCAAGAAGAGATGAAAGTGGTTGGTTCCCAGTGAATGTCGGTTTGCGGCAGGGGTACGTGATGTCTCCATGGCTTTCTAATTTGTTTATGGATGGGGTTGTTAGGGAGGTGAATGCAAGCTTTGGAGAGCGGGATAAGTGTGCTATCTGTTGTGGCTGAGAGGGCTTTCGAAGTGAGTCAGTTGTTGTTCGCTGATGATACAGCGCTGGTGGCTGATTCGGGTGAGAAACTGCAGAAGTTCTTGATTGAGTTTGGTAAAGTGTGTGAAAGATGAAAGCTGAGAGTAAATGTGAATAAGAGCAAGGTTATTAGGTACAGTAGGGTTGAGGGACAAGTCAATTGGGAGGTAAGTTTGAATGGAGAAAAACTGGAGGAAGTGAAGTGTCTTAGATATCTGGAGGTGGATTTTGCAGCGGATGGCACCATGGAAGGGTGGAAGAGGGGGCGAAAGCTCTGGGAGCGTTGAAAAATGTGTGGAAGGCAAGAACATTATCTCGGAAAGCAAAAATGGGTATGTTTGAAGGAATAGTGGTTCCAACAATGTTATATAGTTGCGAGACGTAGGCTATAGATAGGGTTGTGCGGAGGAGGGTGGATGTGTTGGAAATGAGATGTTTGAGGACAATGTGTGGTGTGAGGTGGTTTGATCGAGTGAGTAATGAAAGAGTAAAAGAGATATGTGGTAATAAAAAGAGTATGGTTGAGAGAGCAGAAGAGGGTGTTTTGATATGGTTTGGTCACTTAGAGAGAATGAGTGAGGAAAGATTGACAAAGAGGATATATGAGTCAGAGGTGGAGCGAACGAGGAGTTGGAGACGAAATTGGAGGTGGAAGGATGGAATGAAAAAGATTTTGAGCGATCGGGGCCTGAACATACAGGAGGGTGAAAGGCGTGCAAGGTAAAGAGTGAATTGGAATGGTGTGGTATACCGGGGTCGACGTGCTGTCAATGAATTGAACCAGGGCATGTGAAGCGTCTGGAGCAAACCATGGAAAGTTTTGTAGGACCTGGATGTGGAAAGGGAGCTGTGGTTTCGGTGCATTATACATGAAAGTTAGAGACTGAATGTGACCGAATGTGGCCTTTGTTGTATTTTCCTAGCACAACCTCGCGGGCGTGCAGGGGTAGGGGGATGACATTTCATGTGTGGCGGGGTGGCGACGGAATGAATAAAGGCAGCAAGTATGAACTATGTACATGTGTATGTGTGTATATGTCTGTGTATGTATATATATGTATATGTTGAAATGTATAGGTATGTATATGTGCGTGTGTGGACTTGTATGTTTATACATATGTATGTGGGTGGGTTAGGCCATTCTTTCGTCTGTCCCCTTGCGCTACCTCGCTAACGCGGGATTCAGCGACAAAGTAGAAAAAAAAGAATATATATATATATATATATATATATATATATATATATATATATATATATATATCGCATGGGTAATCATAGTACTAGGGAACTTGTAGCGATTACCGCTAAGTTATAAATACTGGTTGTTTTCAATCTATCATTTTATGGACTTTGCGTATTAAGAGATGAATCGTTTTTGAATATATAATTTCGCCAAATAATGTTTATATCGGTACTTGCCAGACCTATGTATTGAGAGCATTTTGACAAAAACTATCTTTTTTATATCAAAGATTGTTGTACCAAGTCATTTCAATAAATGTAAATGAAATTGGATAGCATATAATCAGTAATTCTGGTACACACTTTTTTTCTTGTTTATTTTTTTTTATATTATTTTATTATACTTTGTCGCTGTCTCCCGCGTTTGCGAGGTAGCGCAAGGAAACAGACGAAAGAAATGGCCCAACCCACCCCCCATACACATGTATATACATACGTCCACACACGCAAATATACATACCTACACAGCTTTCCATGGTTTACCCCAGACGCTTCACATGCCTTGATTCAATCCACTGACAGCACGTCAACCCCGGTATACCACATCGCTCCAATTCACTCTATTCCTTGCCCTCCTTTCACCCTCCTGCATGCTCAGGCCCCGATCACACAAAATCTTTTTCACTCCATCTTTCCACCTCCAATTTGGTCTCCCTCTTCTCCTTGTTCCCTCCACCTCCGACACATATATCCTCTTGGTCAATCTTTCCTCACTCATCCTCTCCATGTGCCCAAACCACTTCAAAACACCCTCTTCTGCTCTCTCAACCACGCTCTTTTTATTTCCACACATCTCTCTTACCCTTACGTTACTCACTCGATCAAACCACCTCACACCACACATTGTCCTCAAACATCTCATTTCCAGCACATCCATCCTCCTGCGCACAACTCTATCCATAGCCCACGCCTCGCAACCATACAACATTGTTGGAACCACTATTCCTTCAAACATACCCATTTTTGCTTTCCGAGATAATGTTCTCGACTGCCACACATTCTTCAAGGCCCCCAGGATTTTCGCCCCCTCCCCCACCCTATGATCCACTTCCGCTTCCATGGTTCCATCCGCTGCCAGATCCACTCCCAGATATCTAAAACACTTCACTTCCTCCAGTTTTTCTCCATTCAAACTCACCTCCCAATTGACTTGACCCTCAACCCTACTGTACCTAATAACCTTGCTCTTATTCACATTTACTCTTAACTTTCTTCTTCCACACACTTTTCCAAACTCAGTCACCAGCTTCTGCAGTTTCTCACATGAATCAGCCACCAGCGCTGTATCATCAGCGAACAACAACTGACTCACTTCCCAAGCTCTCTCATCCCCAACAGACTTCATACTTGCCCCTCTTTCCAAAACTCTTGCATTTACCTCCCTAACAACCCCATCCATAAACAAATTAAACAACCATGGAGACATCACACACCCCTGCCGCAAACCTACATTCACTGAGAACCAATCACTTTCCTCTCTTCCTACACGTACACATGCCTTACATCCTCGATAAAAACTTTTCACTGCTTCTAACAACTTTCCTCCCACACCATATATTCTTAATACCTTCCACAGAGCATCTCTATCAACTCTATCATATGCCTTCTCCAGATCCATAAATGCTACATACAAATCCATTTGCTTTTCTAAGTATTTCTCACATACATTCTTCAAAGCAAACACCTGATCCACACATCCTCTACCACTTCTGAAACCACACTGCTCTTCCCCAATCTGATGCTCTGTACATGCCTTCACCCTCTCAATCAATACCCTCCCATATAATTTACCAGGAATACTCAACAAACTTATACCTCTGTAATTTGAGCACTCACTCTTATCCCCTTTGCCTTTGTACAATGGCACTATGCACGCATTCCGCCAATCCTCAGGCACCTCACCATGAGTCATACATACATTAAATAACCTTACCAACCAGTCAACAATACAGTCACCCCCTTTTTTAATAAATTCCACTGCAATACCATCCAAACCTGCTGCCTTGCCAGCTTTCATCTTCCGCAAAGCTTTCACTACCTCTTCTCTGTTTACCAAATCATTTTCCCTAACCCTCTCACTTTGCACACCACCTCGACCAAAACACCCTATATCTGCCACTCTATCATCAAACACATTCAACAAACCTTCAAAATACTCACTCCATCTCCTTCTCACATCACCACTACTTGTTATCACCTCCCCACTTGCGCCCTTCACCGAAGTTCCCATTTGCTCCCTTGTCTTACGCACTTTATTTACCTCCTTCCAGAACATCTTTTTATTCTCCCTAAAATTTAATGATACTCTCTCACCCCAACTCTCATTTGCCCTTTTTTTCACCTCTTGCACCTTTCTCTTGACCTCCTGTCTCTTTCTTTTATACACCTCCCACTCAATTGCATTTTTTCCCTGCAAAAATCGTCCAAATGCCTCTCTCTTCTCTTTCACTAATACTCTTACTTCTTCATCCCACCACTCACTACCCTTTCTAATCAACCCACCTCCCACTCTTCTCATGCCACAAGCATCTTTTGCGCAATCCATCACTGATTCCCTAAATACATCCCATTCCTCCCCTACTCCCCTTACTTCCATTGTTCTCACCTTTTTCCATTCTGTACTCAGTCTCTCCTGGTACTTCCTCACACAGGTCTCCTTCTCAAGCTCACTTACTCTCACCACCCTCTTCACCCCAACATTCACTCTTCTTTTCTGAAAACCCATACAAATCTTCACCTTTGCCTCCACAAGATAATGATCAGACATCCCTCCAGTTGCACCTCTCAGCACATTAACATCCAAAAGTCTCTCTTTCGCACGCCTGTCAATTAACACGTAATCCAATAACGCTCTCTGGCCATCTCTCCTACTTACATAAGTATACTTGTGTATATCTCGCTTTTTAAACCAGGTATTCCCAATCATCAGTCCCTTTTCAGCACATAAATCTACAAGCTCTTCACCATTTCCATTTACAACACTGAACACCCCATGTATACCAATTATTCCCTCAACTGCCACATTACTCACCTTTGCATTCAAATCACCCATCACTATGACCCGGTCTCGTGCATCAAAACCACTAACACACTCATTCAGCTGCTCCCAAAACACTTGCCTCTCTTGATCTTTCTTCTCATGCCCAGGTGCATATGCACCAATAATCACCCACCTCTCTCCATCAACTTTCAGTTTTACCCATATTAATCGAGAATTTACTTTCTTACACTCTATCACATACTCCCACAACTCCTGTTTCAGGAGTATTGCTACTCCTTCCCTTGCTCTTGTCCTCTCTTGTATCGCCATAGAAAGTTCTAGGAGCGAATTATAATGGTCGACAGGCAGACACGTGAACGCATATTGTTCATGTTGCTCCCTGCATTTCGCCATTTAACACTGATCAGAGGCAGATACATCAGTTTAAGTCGTATAGTCAATTGATGCCTTTATCTGAGGAACGTGTTTCGTCGTCAGAGCTCTCATATATGCAGACAGCTGGCGTAATTCTTAGTTCACAAGAATCGTAGCCACCACGTCTGAGGTGAGGCCATTGGTTCAACTGAAACTTTTACAAATATGATTTTTTTTCTTCGAGAAGTTTTATTTTCTAAGATAGATACATTCAAGAAATACATTACATATTAATGATAATTCTGGAATATTACATAGAGCTTATCATATAATTCAGATATAAAGGGAAAGGTTACAGTAACCACTGAACTGTTACACTTCTCGGCATTTCTGTTGACGACCACAACAAACCCACGGGTCCGGCAAGCTTCTTTGGTGCATTTCCAATTTATTCGATAAAAGGTAATTTAATTTAGAACGAACCATATGCCTATCTGGGGATGTTTAGTTTCCAATTTGTTTATTCATGATCTCGATACTGTCTGTGTAGATAAATAACTGATAATACAGATTTAGGGGTGCCACTCCATTATTAATGGAGTGACGAAATCAGCATCGCTCAATTCCAATTCCTAAGTAAAGTTGAATTAGAGGTCTATATCGTGATTTGGAGCATTCTCTTTCAATTATAAGATATTAGACAAGGCGATATTGATGAAGAGTATGAAGATAAGGGAAAAGGTTAGTTATATTTTTGTTATTGTAAAGGTCCACATTGGTGTTTGCTTCAAATATTGATATAAAACATTGAATTTATTAAACAATAGCAAACAGTGCGAGAATATATATATATATATATATATATAAAAGAAATTTTGAGGTTGCGATAGAAGTTGGTGTTGCTCCTAGGAGACATTAACAGAAACTGGAAAGCCATATTTAACCTGTCCAGTTTTAAACAGAAATAGAATGACATCCACTAAATGGATTTTTTGTAATTTTTTTTTTTTATTCATTGGCTTAGCAATGATGTTCTCTGCTGTTCCTGTATATAGCTGATGTTCTTGTTCATTTTTTCTATTGTAGTGGGTGATCAAATGTTGCACATGACAGTGGATGTGGATATTTGTTGTGAAGAGTGAGGTGGTCGTCTGAGATGTCCTGGGCACTGGTCAAGAGAGCTCAAGAGCTGCTCGACGAAGACTTGACTAGTGAGTTTGTCAAATGTTTACATTATTAAAGTATATATTTTTTCTTTTCATTATTGATTGCTTCTTCTCACATTAGTGAGGTAGGCTGGGAACAAATGAATAAAGACACAATCTTTCAAATCCATTCTCTAGCTCTCATGCACAATGCACAGAAACTGCAACCCCTTCCAACAATCAGGCCCCATGACCATGCCATGGTTTCCCCTTGCTGCTTCACTTTTATTGGTTTGGTCCACTGACAGCACAATGAATCCTGTATACCACATTGTTCCAGTTCACTCAATCCCTTGCACACCTTTCACCCTCTTGCATGCTCATTCCTTGAGCACTCAAAGTATTTTTCACTTGTTCCTTCTGTCTCCAATTTGGTCTACCCATTCTCCGTATGTCCAATCTATTTCAGCACTCCCTCTTCAGTTCTCTCACCCAAACTCTTTTTGTTGCCAATTCCATCTCTTCCTGTCTTATGACCTACTTGATGAAACTGCATATTTTCCTCAGACATTTGGTTTCCAACACATTCACCCTCATCCAAAAATCAACATCAATACCCCATACATTGCATCCATACAAGATTTTTTGGAATACTATTTGTTTATGGAAGAAAAAAATCGACAAGTTTTAACTTGCCTGTTTTTTCCTTCCATAAACAAATTGAACAGCCATAGTGACATCACACACCCCTGCCGCAGACAATTCACTCTCCTCTGATCCTACTCGTACACATGCCTTACATCATTGATAAAAACCTCTCATTGATTCTAGTAGCTTTCCTCCCACACCATATATTCTTAAAATTTTCCATGATGTATCTCTATCAGCCCAATCATATGCTTTTTCAGATCCATAAATGCCACATATCCATCTACTTCTCTAATATTTCTCACACACTTTCTTTAAAGCAAACACCTGATCCACACATCCTCTGCCTCTTCACATTGTTCCATCCCAATCTGCTGATCTGTACATGCCTGCACCCTCTCTCTCATTACTGTCCCATACAACTTAAGCAGGTACACTCAGCAGACCTATATCTTTATTGTCTGAACACATCTTCATTCTTCATGCTTTTATACAGTGACATTGCACATGCATTATGCCAATCCTGAGACACCTCACCATGGGTCATACATACATACATTGAAAATCCTAACTAACCAATTAACAACACAGTCATCCCTGTAAGAAATTGAAATACACCTCACCACATTTCATCTCATGCAAGGTCTACACCTCCTCTTCTCTTATCACCAAACCATTCTTAATCTTTCTCTCATCTCTCATACTACCCAATCCAAAACACCCTAAATCTTCCACCCAGTCATCAAACACATTCAACAGTCCTTCATAATATCCACTCCTCCCCCTCACTTCATCGCTACCTGTTACCACTTCCCCTTTTGCCCCTTTCATTGATGTTCCCATTTGTTCTACCTGAAGGTTGCTGACACTCACTCACCCCAGCTCTCATTTGCCCTCTTGACCTCTTGCTGCTTTTTCTTATACATCTCACAAGTATTTGCACTCATAAGTATTATCCATATACTTCTCTTTTACTCTTTATTTAGCAACATTACTTCCTTTTCCCACTTTTCACCTTTTCTAACCTGCCCTCCTCCTACTTTATGCATGCCACATTCTTCTCACACTTGCCAACACTGCCTCTTTAGATACCTCCCGTTCCTCATCCACTCCCAAGCTTTGTTTACCATCACATTTTTCCATTTTTCACTAGATCTCCCCTGGTATGGTATTTTTTCACAGTTGTCTTTTCTAAGCTCACTTAATTTCATTTTCTTCTCACCCATAGCATTTCCTCCTTCCCAAAAACCTCTACAAACTTTCAGCCTCGCCTCCACAAGATGATGATCAGACATTCCACCAGCTTCCGCTCTTGTCTCTCTTTTGAATGCCTATGAGTTCGTTTGTAATCCAATAATGTCCACTGACAATCATTCCTATTCACATATGTATACTTATATAAAGTATATGTTTTGCCATTTAAGTAATAGATGCTACCTTGATCTTCAGAGTGATATGGGTCATGGGGGTTACTTGGTTTAGAAGTCTGAACCCTGTTATACAGGCCAGTCCCCACCACTAAGATCAGTATGGTAGACACTGAACAAATGAAGTGCTAGAAAGGATCAATTAACTCTCACAGACTGATGATGTAGTTTAGGCCTTAACAGACTTCGCTCTCCCCAGACCATTTTGTAGTAACAGGTCAACCGGCATAGGCACCATCTACTTGGCCCACTGATTAGCCATGTATGTGTAGCAACCATAGTAATGCAAAAGTTTTGTTAAACTTGAAATAGGAAACCAGATTTTTCACGTTGCAATCAGTGTAATCAATGCTACAAATGGGGATTTTTTTGTTTTAGGCGCCATCTGCTAGCATAAGGATGAGATGTGCCCAACTTACCAATACATGAATGGGTTAATGCTATAACACAAATCTTTTTGTATGCTTTAGTATAGTACAATGGAAATGGCTGTTTACATAGCTTCCATGTATGTGCATTACTTATCTCTGTCTTATTTATATAATGGCTATTGCCAAGGCTGCCAGTTCTTTGTTTCTCACAGCTGTTATCATGTCCTTTTCTTTGATGGGTGTCATCATGGCCACCATGCCTCATGGTCCTGATATGGTGTAAATAATGATACATGTAATGAATATTATATTATTTATATATTTATTATACTTAGTCGCTATGTCCCACATTAGTTAGGTAGCACAAGGAAACAGACGAAAGAATGGCCCAACCCACCCACATACACATGTATATACATAAACGCCCACACACGCACATATACATACCTATACATTTCAACATATACATACACTGTCATATACATATATACACATGTACATATTCATACATGCTGCCTTCATCCATTCCATTGCCACTCCGCTACACATGAAAAACAGCACACACCCCTCCCCCCCGCGTGTTAGCACTAGGCAAAGACAACAAAGGCCACATTCGACCACACTCAGTCTCTGGCTGTCATGTGTAATGCAATGCACCAAAACCACAGCTCTCTTTCCACATCCAGGCTCCACAAAACTTTCCATGGTTTACCTCAGATGCTTTACATGCCCTGGTTCAATCCATTGACAGCACGTCCACCCCAGTATACCATGTCATTCCAATTCACTCTATTCCTTGCACGCTTTCACCCTCCTGTATGTTCAGGATCCGATCGCTCAGAATCTTTTTCACTGCATCCTTCCACCTCCAATTTGGTCTCCCGCTTCTCCTCGTTCCCTCCACCTCTGACACATATATCCTCTTAGTCAATCTTTCCTCACTCATTCTCTCCATATGACCAAACCAATTCAATACACCCTCTTTTGCTCTCTCAACCACACTCTTTTTATTACCACACATCTCTCTTACCCTTTCATTACTTACTCGATCAAACCACCTCACACTGCACATTGTCCACAGACATCTCACTTCCAACACATCCACCCTCCTCTGCACAACCCTATCTATAACCTATGCCTTGCAACCATACAACATTGTTGAAACTAACATTCTTTTAAACATACCCATTTTTGCTATCCGAGATAACGCTCTCGACTTCCATACATTCTTCAACGCTCCCAGAACCTCCACCCCCTCCCCCATCCTGTGACTCACTTGTGCTTCCATGGTTTCATCCACTGCCAAATCCACTCCCAGATATCTAAAAGACCTCACTTCCTCCAGTTTTTCTCCATCCAAACTTACCTCCCAATTGACTTGTCCCTCAACCCTATTGTACCTAATAACCTTGCTCTTATTCACATATACTATCAGCTTTCTTCTTTCACACATTTTACCAAACTCAATCACCAACCTCTGCAGTTTCCCACCCGAATCAGCCACCAGCACTGTATCATTAGTGAACAACAACTTCTCAAGCCCTCTCATCCACAACAGTCTTCATACTTCCCCCTCTTTCCAAAACTCTTGCATTCACCTCCCTAACAACCCCATCCATAAACAAATTTAACGACCATGGAGACACCACGCACCCTTGCCACAAATGACATTCTCTGGGAACCAGTCACTTACCTCTCATCCTATTCCTACTTGTACACATCCCTTACATCCTTGATAAAAACTTTTCCCTGCTTCTAGCAACTTACCTCCCACACCATATACTCTTAATACCTTCCACAAAGCATCTCTATCAACTCTATCATATGCCTTCTCCAGATCCATAAATGCTACATACAAATCCATTTGCTTTTCTAAATATTTCTCACATACATTTTTCAAAGCAAGCACCTGATCCTCACATCTTCTACCACTTCTGAAACCACACTGCTCTTCCCCAGTCTGATGCTCTGTTCATGCCTTCACCCTCTCAATCAATACCCTCCCATATGATTTCCCAGGAATACTCAACAAACTTATACCTCTGTTATTTGAGTACTCACTTTTATCCCCTTTGTCTTTGTACAATGGCACTATGCAAGCTTTCTGCCAGTCCTCAGGTACCTCACCATGAGTCATGCATACATTAAATATCCTTACCAATCAGTCAACAATACAGTCACCCCCCTTTTTAATAAATTCCTCTGCAATTCTATCCAAACCCCCTGCCTTGTTGGCTTTCATCTTCCGCAAAGCTTTTACTACCTCTTCTCTGTTTACCAAATCATTCTCCCTAAACCTCTTACTTTGCACACCACCTCGACCAAAACACCCTATATCTGCCACTCTATTATCAAACACATTCAACAAACCTTCAAAATACTCACTCCATCTCCTTCTCACATCACCACTACTTGTTATCATCTCCCCATTAGCCGACTTCACTGATGTTCCCATTTGTTCCCTTGTCTTACGCTTTTTATTTACCTCCTTCCAAAACATCTTTTTATTATCCCTAAAATTTAATGATACTCTCTCACCCCAACTCTCATTTGCCCTCTTTTTCACCTCTTGCACCTTTCTCTTGACCTCCTGCCTCTTTCTTTTATACATCTCCCAGTCATTCGCATTATTTCCCTGCAAAAATCATCCAAATACCTCTCTCTTCTCTTTCACTAATAATCTTACTTCTACATTCCACCACTCACTACCCTTTCTAATCTGTCCACCTCCCACACTTCTCATGCCACAAGTATATTTTGTGCAAGCCATCACTGCTTCCCCAAATACATAACATTCCTCCCCCACTCCCCTTATGTCCCTTGTTCTCACCTTTTTCCAATCTTTACTCAGTCTCTCCTGGTACTTCCTCACACAGGTCTCCTTCCCAAGCTCACTTACTCTCAGCACTCTCTTCACCTCAACATTCTCTCTTCTTTTCTGAAAACCTCTACAAATCTTCACCTTCGCCTCCACAAGATAATGATCAGACATCCCTCCAGTTGCACCCCTCAGCACATTAACAAGTCTCTCCTTCACGTGCCTATCAATTAACACGTAATTCAATAACGCACTCTGGCCATCTCTCCTACTTACATATGTATACTTGTGTATATCTCTCTCTTTAAACCAGGTATTCCCAATCACCATTCCTTTTTCAGCTTATAAATCTACAAGCTCTTCACCATTTCCATTTACAAAACTGAACACCCCATGTACACCAATTATTCCCTCAACTGCCACATTACTCACCTTTGCATTCAAATCACCCATCACTATAACCCGGTCTCGTGCATCAAAACTATTAACACACTCACTCATCTGCTCCCAAAACACTTACCTTTCATGATCTTTCTTCTCATGCCCAGGTGCATGTGTACCAATAATCACCCATCTCTCTCCATCCACTTACAGTTTTACCCATATCAATCTAGAGTTTACTTTCTTGCACTGTACCGCATACTCCCACCACTCCTGTTTCAGGAGTAGTGCTACTTTTTCCCTTGCTCTTGTCCTCTCACTAACCCCTGACTTTACTCCCAAAACATTCCCAAACTACTCTTCCCCTTTACCCTTGAGCTTCGTTTCACTCAGAGCCAAAACATCCAGGTTCCTTTCCTCAAACATAATACTAACCAGAAAATATATTAGCATAAAGAGAGTACTATAAATGATTACCAAATGAGAGTACTATGAATGATTACCAAAAGTGGAAGGGGTTTGAAGTACAGGGAAAACATGGGTATGCATAAAACAAACCAATCAGCCTTACCTAAACCCCAGCCTGTTTGCCCTGCCCACTGAGTCTAACTGACTTATGTAACCCAGTTTGGGGAGTTCTGTTCCCTTGACTTCCCTTACAGAAAGAAATTCATGAAAGTGTCATTTACTGTTGAATGGTTTACCCAGGAAAATATGAAATACGTTAGTCAGACTTGCTCTCATAGTCTGGAGGTGTGATAATGAGAAACAGATGTACAACTTGATTTTAGAATTTCAGGTTCATTCAGCAGGAATATTTATCACTATGATGGAACAGCTCTCTCGTCGCATCATAGCCATCATCTTCTAGCACGTTACTCAAATTTGTGAAAGTTTCTGTCACTAAGGCTGTGCATTTCCAAATAGTTGCTGCTTAAGTTTATATCTTATCAACTCCAAAAAGTCATAAAACTCTTAATTTAGTAAGAAAGAGGAATAATGGGAACAAGGTAAACAATGGGATGCGAAAGAGTATTTCAAAGAAGAAAATGATTTGTATTAAAGAATGTCTCAAGACAGTATTAGTACAGAAGATGGATCAGGGTAAGAGCTTTCTTTTGATTATTCCTACTGCACTAGGTAACATTTATAATGAAATTTAAGAATTCTCTATTCTCATCAGAATAGACATTTATAGGAATCCCAATACACAAAAGACTTCAACAGTTTTCCTTTTCTAGGAAAGTTGATTGATATGCTAATATTTTGTAAAGGAAAGTAAAGAAGTATCTTACTGACAAACCAGTGAACCTTATGTAACTCCAGGGGGCCTCCTGAATCTGGTCAAACAGTGGAAGCCAACTGAGGAACAAGTTGATATCCTTGACAGGTCATTTGAATTCATATCAATTAACCTTAACACACTCCTAACCAGAGGACTTAGCCCCTAGTCTGTATGAGCCCACCCAGACTCCATATAACCTCACTTTAGAATAAGATGTAGCTAATATCATCACAGAACATACAAATGTTGACCCATAGCATTTACTGATCCATTCCAGCCATCTATGCTAATGTTGCCCCAATATAAGTTTTTCAGCTCTTTGCTTACACCCCCACTTTTTATCACTGTGTGCTAAATATCACATGCAAAGAATTATCTTGATTGAAAAATTATAGCTTCATAGAAATGGATACAACTACTACACATTATCTTTATATTTATTTCACTTTGTCACTTCTCTTGGAGTGCTAGAGATAAGTCAGTAAAAGAGACCTTGAGACTCAGGACAAGTTGGTAGAGTTGCTTCATTATTTATTTTTACAGTATATCCTCTTCATTATTTACCCTTTATTTATTTGTTATGTTATAATTGATCGTCATTTCCCGTGTCAGTGAGAGCGCCAGGAAACAGATGAAGAATGGCCCATCCACTTATATGCACATATATGTACATAAACACCCATTTAGTTTATTTTATTTATTATACTTAATTGCTGTTTCCCATGTCAGCAAGGTAGTGCAAGGAAACAGACGAAGAATGGCCCAACTACTCGTAAACACATATTTATTTATTTATTTATTTATTTTGCTTTGTCACTGTCTCCCGCGTTGGCGAGGTAGCACAAGGAAACAGACAAAATAATGGCCCAACCCACCCACATACACATGTATATACATACACGTCCACACACGCAAATATACATACCTATACATCTTAACGTATACAAATATATACACACACACAGACATATACATATATACACATGTACACGAATCATACTGTCTGCCCTTATTCATTCCCGTCACCACCCTGCCACACATGAAATGACAACCCCCTCCCCCGCATGTGCGCGAGGTAGTGCTAGGAAAAGACAACAAAGGCCACATTCGTTCACACTCACTCTCTAGCTGTCATGGATAATGCACCGAAACCACAGCTCCCTTTCCACATCCAGGCCCCACAAAACTTTCCATGGTTTACCCCAGATGCTTCACATACCCTGGTTCAATCCATTGACAGTACGTCGACCCCGGTATACCACATCGTTCCAATTCACTCTATTCCTTGCACGCCTTTCACCCTCTTGCATGTTCAGGCCCCGATCACTCAAAATCTTTTTCACTCCATCTTTCCACCTCCAATTTGGTCTGCCACTTCTCATTCCCTCCACCTCTGACACATATATCCTCTTTGTCAATCTTTCCTCACTCATTCTCTCCGTGTGACCAAACCATTTCAAAACACCCTCTTCTGCTCTCTCAATCATACTCTTTTTATTACCACACATCTCTCTTACCCTTTCATTACTTACTCGATCAAACCACCTCACACCACATATTGTCCTCAAACATCTCATTTCCAGCACATCCACCCTCCTGCGCACAACTCTATCTACAGCCCATGCCTCGCAACGATATAACATTGTTGGAACCACTATTCCTTCAAACATACCCATTTTTGCTTTCCAAGATAACGTTCTCGACTTCCACACATTTTTCAACGCTCCCAGAAATTTTGCCCCCTCCCCTACTCTATGATTCACTTCTGCTTCCATGGTTCTATCCGCTGTCAGATCCACTCCCAGATATCTAAAACACTTCACATCCTCCAGTTTTTCACCATTCAAACTTACCTCCCAATTGACTTGTCCCTCAACCCTACTGTACCTAATAACCTTGCTCTTATTCACATTTACTCTCAGCTTTCTTCTTTCACACATTTTACCAAACTAAGTCACCAGCTTTTGCAGTTTCTCACCCAAATCAGCTACCAGCACTGTATCATCAGTGAACAACAACTTACTAGCTTCCCAAGCTCTCTCATCCACAACAGACTGCATATTTGCCCCTCTTAACAAAACTCTTGCATTCACCTCCCTAACAACCCCATCCATAAACAAATTAAACAACCATGGAGACATCACACACCCCTGCCACAAACCAACATTCACTGAGAAGCAATCACTTTCCTCTCTTCTTACTCGTACACATGCCTTACATCCTCGATAAAAACTTTTCACTGCTTCTAACAACTTGCCTCCCACACCATATATTGTTAATAACGTCCACAGAGCATCTCTATCAACTCTAGCATATACCTTCTCCAGATCCATAAATGCTACATACAAATCCATATGCTTTTCTAAGCATTTCTCACATACATTCTTCAAAGCAAACCCCTGATCGACACATCCTCTACCACTTCTGAAACCACACTGCTCCTCCCCAATCTGATGCTCTGTACATGCCTTCACCCTCTCAATCAATGCCCTCCCATATAATTTCCCAGGAATACTCAAGAAACTTATATCTCTGTAATTTGAGCACTCACTTTTATCCCCTTTGCCTTCGTACAGTGGCACTATGCAATCCCCAGGCACCTCACCATGAGTCATACATTCATTAGATAACCTTACCAACCAGTCAACAATACAGTCACCCCCTTTTTCTAATAAATTCCACTGCAATACCATCCAAACTCGCTGCCTTGCCGGCTTTCATCTTCTGCAAAACTTTTACTACCTCTTTCCTGTTTAGCGAATCATTCTTCCTAACCCTCTCACTTTGCACACCACCTCGACCAAAACACCCTTTATCTGCCCCTCTATCATCAAACACATTCAACAAACCTTCAAAATACTCACTCCATCTCCTTCTCACATCACCACTACTTGTTATTACCTCCCCATTAGACCCCTTCACTGATGTTCCCATTTGTTCCCTTGTCTTACGCACTTTATTCACCTCCTTACAAAACATCTTTTTGTTCTCCCTAAAATTTAATGATGCTCTCTTACCCCAACTCTCATTTGCCCTCTTTTTCACCTCTTGCACCTTTCTCTTGACCTCCTGCCTCTTTCTTTTATACATCTCCCAGTCATTTGCACTATTTCCCTGCATAAATCGTCCAAATACCTCTCTCTTCTCTTTCACTGATAATCTTACTTCTTCATCCCACCACTCACTATCCTTTCTAATATTTCCACCTCCCACGCTTCTCATGCCACAAGCATATTTTGCGCAAGCCATCACTACTTCCCTAAATACATCCTATTCCTCCCCCACTCCCCTTACCTCCTTTGTTCTCACCTTTTTCAATTCTGTACTCAGTCTCTCCTGGTACTTCCTCACACAAGTCTCCTTCCCAATCTCACTTACTCTCACCACTCTCTTCACCCCAACATTCTCTCTTCTTTTCTGAAAACCTCTACATATCTTCACCTTCGCCTCCACAAGATAATGATCAGACATCCCTCCAGTTGCACCTCTCAGCACATTAACATCCAAAAGTCTCTCTATCGCGCGCCTATTAATTTACACGTAATCCAATAACGCTCTCTGGTCATCTCTCCTACTTACATAGGTATACTTATATATATCTCTCTTTTTACACGAGGTATCCCCAATCACCAGTTCTTTTTCAGCATATATATCTACAAGCTCTTCACCAATTCCATTTACAACACTGAACACCCCATGTACACCAATTATTCCCTCAACTGCCACATTACTCACCTTTGCATTCAAATCACCCATCACTATAACCCAGTATCGTGCATCAAAACTGCTAACACTCTCACTCAGCTACTCCCAAAACACTTGCAGCATATGATCTTTCTTCTCATGCTCAGGTGCATATGCACCAATAATCACCCATCTCTCTCCATCCACTTTCAGTTTTACCCATATCAATGTAGAGTTTACTTTCTTACACTGTATTACATACTCCCACCACTCCTGTTTCAGGAGTATTGCCACTCCTTCCCTTGCACTGTACCGCATACTCCCACCACTCCTGTTTCAGGAGTAGTGCTACTTTTTCCCTTGCTCTTGTCCTCTCACTAACCCCTGACTTTACTCCCAAAACATTCCCAAACCACTCTTCCCCTTTACCCATAAGCTTTTTTTCACTCAGAGCTGAAACATCCAGGTTCCTTTTCTCAAACTTACTACCTATCTCTCCTTTTTTCTCATCTTGGTTACATCCACACACATTTAGACACCCCAACCTGAGCCTTCGATGAGGATGAACAGGTTACATCCACACACATTTAGACATCCCAACCTGAGCCTTCGAGGAGGCTGAACACTCCCTGCGTGACTCCTTCTTCTGTTTCCCCATTTAGAAATTAAAGTACAAGGAGGGGAGGGTTTCTAGTCCCCCGCTCCCATCTCCTTTAGTCGCCTTCTATGACACGTGAGGAATGTGTGGGAAGTATTCTTTCTCCCTTATCCCCTGGGATATATACACATATATATATATACACATTCATACATGCTGCCTTCCTCCATTCCTGTTGCCACTCCTCCACTCAGGAAATAGCACCCCCCCTCCCCCAGCGAGGTAGCATCAGAAAAAGACAAAAAGGCCCCATTCGTTCACAATCAGTCTGTAGCTGTCATGTGTAATGCACCAAAACCACAGCTCCCTTTCCATATCCAGGTCCCACAGACCTCTCCATGGTTTACCCCAGATGCTTCACATGCCCTGGTTTGGTCCATTGACAGCACGCCAACCCTGGTATATCATATCATTCCCATTCACTCTATTCCTTGCACTCCTCTCACCCTCCTGTATGTTCAGGTCCTGATCGCTCAAAATCTTTTTCACTCCTCCCTTCCACCTCCAATTTGGTCTCCTGTCTCTCCTTGTTCCCACCACCTCTGACTTATATATCCTCTTTGTCAATCTCTCCTTACTCATTCTCTCCATGTGTCCAAACCATTTCAACACACCCTCTTCTGCTCTCTCAACTGCAGTCTTTTTATTACTACACATCTCTTTTACCCTTACATTGCTTAATCAAACCCATCCATGCACATACACATACATATTCACATATACATACACATACACACATACACAGACATTTACATAACAACATATGTACATATTCATGAGCACTCCCTGCTTGACTTCTTCCATTTGCCCTTTTAGAGATTTGAAATACAAGGAGGGGAGGGTTTCCAGCCCACCCCCCTTAGTTGCCTTCTATGACACACAAGGAATATAGGGTAAGTATTGTCTCTCCCCTATCCCAAGGGATATAGAGTACAGTACTTCCAAATCAAACTAATTTATGTTTACAGAGATGAAGTTAGCAAGATTGTTTCTTGATCTCCTTATGTATATTAGAAAATATGAAGTAAGTCATAGAATTGTTGTAGGAAAGTTTTCCTAGTGGAGTAAAGAGTCTATTGCATTGTGATCTTTATTTATCTCTGTCATTTAAAGTTTTGCTGGAGGAAATGTTGTTGGGCTTTTGTAAACCCTTCCAATTTCAGTATGTTGTAGATGTGCAAGTGTTTTATTCTCATAATATTTCATATGTTAAATAAATTTTGTTCAACTATTTTAGGGTTTTGGCAGTGCAACTAGGCATATTTTAAGGAGGTTGTATCTTGCTTGTACTATGAAATTACTATGTTTTGTTATCATTCTCTATAATTTTTATTTATTACACGGATTTTCAGCTATATTTTCATATTGGAAACATTTCTAAATCCAAAATGATAGAAGTATGTAATTTTTATTTAGTAATAGTTTTTCTATTTCTTAGAAAGCAGCAAACCTTACAAGGAGGCTAACACTAGTGCCAAGTCAGTGGATGTCAGCACGAACCGTCACGGAATCAAGAAAGCAGCTAAGCAAAAGAAACGAGCCCAGCAGAGGAAAAAAGAAGCAAAGAAACAATTTATTGAGAAACAGGTTTGTATTAGCAACTGCTTTTTCTTGTGTTATTTATTTTGAACTTAGCTCATTATGGACATCATATTGTTTACATATATGTGTTCTTATCAGTTTATAGGTATTTTATTGTGCTTGAAACATAAATGGATATGAATCACTTGAATTGGCTTTATGTCCTCCTGCAAAAATTTGTGTCATCATTGATTTCTCTTGTTTTTTGAAGGAGCATGTCTGTTTCATGCTTGATCACTGTTTCCTGCATTAGCCAGTTTTTCTTTGTAGTGTGAGATCTCTGTTTGATGCCATTATAAAAATTGGCCGTGACAGTTGAGAATTTTCTTTCCCATTAATGTTTGTAATACTTTTTCTTTGAATTTAGGTCACAGAATTTAAATTTTGCATTTTTGTTGTCATATATTATAAAGATTCCATGGTTATAATTGATTTTCTGAAAATTGGTTACACCACTGTTTATGTATCCATGATACATTAAAGTGAAAATAAGTTTTATTATATAATTTATTATTAAAAGTTAAACTTTGTGCAATCTTCAGCAACCTTAGAATGATAGTAAGCTGGAATAAATCTGATTATTTTGCAGAATATGACTTTAAACAATTAGCAAAGCTAAGAATTTTATAAGTGGTTAAATATACTGGAATTCATCACAAGAAATAAGTCATTCACTTGTCCCTCACACGGTGAATAGCTGCAGTGATAACTTATCTAAGTACCATAGATAACTGAAGCCCTTAACAGTAGATTAGAAATGGATATGAAAACTCGCAACTCAGTATTGGTGTCACTCTTTGGTGCACTAGAATACTCCCTTGTGTTTGAGATGCTGTTACATAGTGACACGAGCAGAATAGTGTTTTTCATCCTGCTACATTATTTGTAAGCATTTCAGTGATGACATGAATTTTTTCAATATTTAGCTTGAAGGAACCTTGAGCTGCTGAAAGCTTTTCAGGCAGTATCCACCTTTTTCATCCTTTCTTTCTGTAAAGACATATTCAAGTTGTTTTTTATCATCCACAGTGGGATGATACTTAAGCCAGTTTGAGGTCTGGATTTTGTTCATGTTTTATGTTTTCTTATGGAATCTCAAAGCTGTTTGAACACTCCACAGACTCTCAGTTTTTTACATGTGTATGCTTTTAGTGTACAATTTTTTCCCAGTCAGAGACAAAAGTCCACATCAGGCTGGGCTTTAATTGAAGTACTTATTTATCTATATATTATACTTTGATGCTGTCTCCCGCGTTAGGGAGGTAGCGCAAGGAAACAGATGAAAGAATAGCCCAACCCACCCACATACACATGTATATGCATAAATGCCCACACATGCACAGATACATACCTATACATTTCAACGTATACATGCATATACATACACAGACATATACATATATACACATGTAAATATTCATACATGCTGCCTTCATCCATTCCTGCTGCCAGCCCACCACACATGAAATGACACCCACCCCCTCGTGCGCATAAGGTAGCGCTAGGAAACGAAAACAAAGGCCAAATTCGTTCACACTTAGTCTTTAGCTGTCATGTGTAATGTACCGACACCACAGCTCCCATTCCACATCCAGGCCCCACAAAACTTAATTGAAGTATAGAGAGAATTATGAAAAGGGAAAAGAAGAGACAAGGGGAAGTATTTACGAATTTTGAAGGAAGTGAAAAACTTGTATTGTGAACTGTGCCAGTTCATAATTATTGGGAAAGACATGACAGAGTAGAGATTAAAGCTTTGAGGCATATGGAAATAAAGTTTTCAAAACAGCCCACCCTTGAGTTTCCAAGAGCCTCATGATAATCTTGTGATACAGCAGCTTGCTGAGTATTGCGTGATTTAGCAAAAACCAGAGTAATACCTATAGAAGGGAGAAAGTGAACCAATATTGCAGCGTAGGGCAAGTGGGCTAGGTTTTGAAATAAGCTTGGGAGGGTTTATAAGTCAGAATGCTTTTGTCAACTCTGTCAAGTAAGGGTGCAGAGATAGAACCACCCCAGATGTAAGAGCAATACTTCATACAAGGACAAATGAATCCTCTGTATAAATCATGCAACTGTTCAGAAGAGATGTGGACACCTAAACAGGACACCCAGTTTCTTAGAGGCAGACTTAACTGTTTCTGTAATGTGGGGTTTCCAAGAAAGAGTGAATATTATAGTAATACCAGGTACGTTTATTGAGTCAAGAGGTGAAATTACAGAACCGTCAAAGGAGAGATGAGAGTTGTGAGTAGTTTCCGACAGAAAGAGGGGTAGAAAGTTTGTCTTGGAGGCATTTAACTGAAACTAGATTTCATCTACCCTGCTACTATCCTTTCTAAGTTTGAGTTTAATGAGGAAGATGTGTTTAGATGAGATGCAGATTGAGTGAGAGAAGAAGCAGAATTGAAGGATTTGGAGGAATGCACTGTTGAGTTGTCAGCATATGAGAGCATTTGGTTATTTGTGGAAGAAAGGAAATTCTTGATGAGATTGAGAGAAAGTGTAGGAGGCAAAACAGAACCTTGAGAAACACCATTATTAATGAAGAAAGTTGGAGAGGCTAGAGAGAAAGCTAGATACAAGGGAGCAAAGTGAGGGACGGAAGCCAGAAGAGGAGACCTTAGAGATAAGCCCCCAATGCCAAACCCTGTCAAAAGCTTTGGATATGTCAATGGCAATAATATAGGATTCCCAAAGTCTCTCAGAAATGATGCTCTGACATTAGTAAGATAGGAAAAAATATCACCACTGGATCTCACCAATGGAAGCCATACAGCTGATGATTGAGAAGACTGTTAGATTCAAGATGTCTGGTAGGTGTCAGAGCAACAGGATGATAGAGGGGTCAGACGGGTCACCTTTCTTAGGTATTCTTCCAAGAGAAGGAAAGTTTTGGTTTTAAGCAGAAATAGAACAGACAAGCAAGCACAGGTGCAGGTTCAGAGACATGCTCTGTCAGTACATGGGGATGGATGCCATCAGGATCATGAACTTTGCTTGTGTCAAGAGAGAGAAGCCCTTTCAGACTGTTTGAAAATAGATTATGGGAAAGGACATAGGATTGATAAGAGGAGCATCAGGGTTGAAAGAATGTTAGTTATCCAAAATAGAGTTAGAGGAGAAATGGAAGTCAAAAAGAGTTGCTTTGTGTACAGGAGAGACAGCTATGGTATCGTCAGAATGGAAAAGCGAAGGAAAGGTAGAGTGACAAGTTGTTAATAGTGCCCTTAGCTAAAGACCAGAAAGACCTAATAGTGTATGATAAGATGATATTGCACTTCTTTTGAATAAAGGAGTGCATTGCCTCATGGATAACTTACTAGCAGTGATGAATGCTGAATGGGGGTCTGATGAAGGAGAACTCTCCCAAGCCTGATATGCCTAATCCCTTACCTGAATGGCCTCAGAACATGGATAGTTGAATTGGGGATTGGAGGTAGAGTTGGTCACAAAGGAAGAGGGGATAAATGCTTCCATTCCTGTAGCAATAACCTCTGCTGTTTCTGGTGGAGACAAAAGCATCACCACATGAGACAGTAATTTATCCATGGAAAGTCAAAAAAAGCATTTTCATAAGTTAGTTCAGTCAGCTTTGTAGAGATGCCAATAGTTATGTTTAGGAGGGGCTGCTGGACTGGGAAGTGCCATTAAGATAGATACATTTATTAGTGTGGTTAGATGAAGCAATTTGGGATGATATTGTGCAGTTACAGCATGAAGGATTAGAGATGAAAAACAGATCCAGAATATTAGGAGAGTGGTCGCAGCAGTCAAGAACATGGGCCGAGTTGTAGATAATTTGCTCTAGATTACTGAGAATGGAGAACATGAAGATTTCAATCTTCTCACTGTCCTTATGGGAGGAACTCAACCATTCTGTAGGGTGAACTTTGAAATACCCTAAGTAGAGAATCTCAGTTTGTGAGTGAGAAGATGCCCCAGTCTCATGGCAGGAGTTTAGATAATTGAAGAAAGGCATAGAATTTGTAGAATTAGAAAAGCAATAGGCAAAACACAGAAGAACTTTGGTTGTTGGGAGACATACCTTGAGCCACATAAGATCAAAATTTGGGGATTCAAGGTACTCGAGGCATGCAACAGTTATTTTGATGTTGGAATAAGCGCATACACCATCCTTGAACTAGAATTATGAGTGGAGCTTTAAGTTGGATATGAAAAAGGGGCTGGTAAGAACATCTTAAGACAATAGGGTCTTTGAGAGAAGTATGACCTTTGGACCTGGCCTGTTTCCTCAGTGCTACAGAATCCTCATAAGGGTGGAAGGGAGTCCTGGGGCAGGAAGGTAAGTTATATACATATACATTTCAGCATATACATATACATACATACACAGACATATACATATATACACATGTACATAATTCATATTTGCTAAAACATCTCATTTTCAACACATCCACACTCCTCTGCATAATTCTATCTATAACCCATGAATCACAACCATATAAAATTGTTGGAACCACTATTCCTTCAAACATACACATTTTTGCTTTCCGAGATAATGTTCTCGCCTTCCACACACCCCCTCCCTCACCCTGTGACTCACTACTCCTGAAGCAGGAGTTGTGGGAGTATGTGATAGTGTAAAAAAGTAAACTCTAGATTGATATGGGTAAAACTGAAAGTAGATGGAGAGAGGTGGGTGATTATTGGTGCCTGTGCACCTAGTCATGAGAAGAAAGATCATGAAAGGCAAGTGTTTTAGGAGCAGCTGAGTGAGTGTGTTAGCAGCTTTGATGCACTAGACCGGGTTATAGTGATGGGTGATTTGAATGCAAAGGTGAGTAATGTGACAGTTGAGGGTATAATCAGTGCACATGGGGTATTCAGTGTTGTAAATGGAAATGATAAAGAGCTTGTAGATTTGTGTGCTGAAAAAGGACTGGTGATTGGGAATACCTGGTTTAAAAAGAGAGATATACATAAGTTTGCGTGTGTGGACGTGTGTATGTACATGTGTATGGGGGGGGCGGGCCATTTCTTTCGTCTGTTTCCTTGCGCTACCTCGCAAACGCGGGAGACAGCGACAAAGTATAAAAAAAAAAAAAACGTAAGTTTATGTATGTAAGTAGGAGAGATTGCCAGAGAGCGTTATTGGATTATGTGTTAATTGATAGGTGCGCGAAAGAGAGACTTTTCTTTGTTAATGTGCTGAGAGGGCTTCTCCATTCAAACTTACCTCCCAATTGACTTGACCCTCAACCCTACTGTACCTAATAACCTTACTCTTTTTCACATTTACTCTTAAATTTCTTCTTTCACACACTTTACCAAACTCAGTCACCAGCTTCTGCAGTTTCTCATATGAATCAGCCACCAGCGCTGTATCATCAGCGAACAACAACTGACTCACTTCCCAAGCTCTCTCATCCCCAACAGACTTCATACTTGCCCCTCTTTCCAAAACTCTTACATTTACCTCCCTAACAACCCCATCCATAAACAAATTAAACAACCATGGAGACATCACACACCCCTACCGCAAACCTACATTCACTGAGAAGCAATCACTTTCCTCTCTTCCTACACGTACACATGCCTTACATCCTCGATAAAAACTTTTCACTGCTTCTAATAACTTGCCTCCCACACCATATATTCTTAATACCTTCCACAGAGCATCTCTATCAACTCTATCATATGCCTTCTCCAGATCCATAAATGCTACATACAAATCCATTTGCTATTCTAAGTATTTCTCACATACATTCTTCAATATATATATATTGACGTGCTGTCAGTGGAGTGAATCAAGGCATGTGAAGCGTCTGGGGTAAACCATGGAAAGCTGTGTAGGTATGTATATTTGCGTGTGTGGACGTGTGTATGTACATGTGTTTGGGGGGGGGGGGTTGGGCCATTTCTTTCGTCTGTTTCCTTGCGCTACCTCGCAAACGCGGGAGACAGCGACAAAGTATAAAAAAAAAAAAATAAAAAAAAAATGTATATATATATATATATATATATATATATATATATATATATATATATATATATATATATATATATATATATATTTTTTTTTTTCTTTTGCCGCTGTCTCCCGCTTTTGCGAGATAGCGCAAGGAAACAGACGAAAGAAATGGCCCAACCCACCCCCATACAAATGTATATACATACGTCCACACACGCAAATATACATACCTACACAGCTTTCCATGGTTTACCCCAGACACTTCACATGCCCTGATTCAACCCACTGACAGCACGTCAACCCCGGTATACCACATCGATCCAATTCACTCTATTCCTTGCCCTCCTTTCCCCCTCCTGCATGTTCAGGCCCCGACCACACAAAATCTTTTTCACTCCATCTTTCCACCTCCAATTTGGTCTCCCACTTCTCCTCGTTCCCTCCACCTCTGACACGTATATCCTCTTGGTCAATCTTTCCTCACTCATTCTCTCCATGTGCCCAAACCATTTCAAAACACCCTCTTCTGCTCTCTCAACCACACTCTTTTTATTACCACACATCTCTCTTACCCTATTATTACTTACTCTATCAAACCACCTCACACCACATATTGTCCTCAAACATCTCATTTCCAGCACATCCACCCTCCTGCGCACAACTCTATCCATAGCCCATGACTCGCAACCATACAACATTGTTGGAACCACTATTCGTTCAAACATACCCATTTTTCCTTTCTGAGATAATGTTCTCGACTTCCACACATTCTTCAAGGCTCCCAGAATTTTCGCCCCCTCCCCCACCCTATGATTCACTTCCACTTCCATGGTTCCATCCACTGCCAAATCCACTCCCAGATATCTAAAACACTTCACTTCCTCCAGTTTTTCTCCATTCAAACTTACCTCCCAATTGACTTGACCCTCAACCCTACTGTACCTAATAACCTTGCTCTTATTCACATTTGCTCTCAACTTTCTTCTTTCACACACTTTACCAAACTCAGTCACCAGCTTCTGCAGTTTCTCACCTGAATCAGCCACCAGCGCTGTATCATCAGCGTACAACAGCTGACTCACTTCCCAAGCTCTCTCATCCAGAACAGACTGCATACTTGCCCCTCTTTCCAAAACTCTTGCATTCACCTCCCTAACAACCCCATCCATAAACAAATTAAACAACCATGGAGACATCACACACCCCTGCCGCAAACCTACATTCACTGAGAACCAATCACTTTCCTCTCTTCCTACACATACATATGCCTTAACTCCTTGATGAAAACTTTTCACTGCTTCTAAGAATTTGCCTCCCACACCATATATTCTTCATACCTTCCACAGAGCATCTCTATCAACTCTATCATATGCCTTCTCCAGATCCATAAATGCTACATACAAATCCATTTGGTTTTCTAAGTATTTCTCACATACATTCCTCAAAGCAAACACCTGATTCACACATCCTCTACCACTTCTGAAACCACACTGCTCTTCCCCAATCTGATGCTCTGTACATGCCTTCACCCTCTCAATCAATACCCTTCCATATAATTTACCAGGAATACTCAACAAACTTATACCTCTGTAATTTAAGCACTCACCTTTGCCTTTGTACAATGGCACTATGCAAGCATTCTGCCAATCCTCAGGCACCTCACCATGAATCATACTTACATTAAATAACCTTACCAACCAGTCAACAACACAGTCACCCCCTTTTTTTAAAAATTCCACTGCAATACCATACAAACCCGCTGCCTTGCTGGCTTTCATCTTCTGCAAAGCTTTTACTACCTCTTCTCTGTTTACCAAATCATTTTCCCTAACCCTCTGACTTTGCACACCACCTCCACCAAAACACCCTATATCTGCCACTCTATCATCAAATACATACAACAAAACTTCAAAATACTCTCTCCATCTCCTTCTCACATCACCACTACTTGTTATCACCTCCTCATTAGCCCTCTTCACTGAAGTTCCCATTTGTTCCCTTGTCTGCCGCACTTTATTTACCTCCTTCCAAAACATCTTTTTATTCTCCCTAAAATTTAATGATACTCTCTCACCCTAACTCTCATTTGCCCTCTTTTTTCACCTCTTGCACCTTTCTCTTGACCTCCTGCCTCTTTCTGTTATACATCTCCCACTCATTTGCATTATTTCCCCGCAAAAATCGTCCAAATGCCTCTCTCTTCTCTTTCACTAATATTCTTACTTCTTCATCCCACCACTCACTACCCTTTCTAATCTGCCCACCTCCCATGTTTCTCATGCCACAAGCATCTTTTGCGCAAGCCATCACTGCTTCCCTAAATGCATCTCATTCCTCCCCCACTCCCCTTACCTCCTTTGTTCTCACCTTTTTCCATTCTGTACTCAGTCTCTCCTGGTACTTCCTCACACAAGTCTCCTTCCCAAGCTCACTCTCACTTACTTTCATTTTATTTATGTATTTTGCTTTGTTGCTGTCTCCCGCATTAGCGAGGTAGTTCAGGGAAACAGACGAAAGAATGGCCCAACCCACCCACATACACATGTATATACATATACGTCCACACAAGCAAATATACATACCTATACATCTCAACGTATAAATACGTATATACACACACAGACATATACATATATATATATATACACACACAGACATGTACATATATACACATGTACATACTTCATACTTTCTGCCTTTATTCATTCCCATCGCCATCCCTCCACACATGAAATAACAACCCCATCCCCCCCTCATGTGCGTGAGGTAGCACTAGAAAAAGATAATAAAGGCCACATTTGTTCACACTCAGTCTCTAGCTGTCATGTAATAATGCACCGAAACCACAGCTCCCTTTCCACATCTAGGCCCCACAGAACTTTCCGTGGTTTACCCCAGACGCGTCACATGCCCTGGTTCAATCCATTGACAGCACGTCGACCCCGGTATACCACATCGTTCCAATTCACTCTATTCCTTGCACGCCTTTCACCCTCGTGCATGTTCAGGCCGCGATCACTCAAAATCTTTTTCACTCCATCTTTCCACCTCCAGTTTGGTCTCCCACTTCTCCTCGTTCCCTCCACCTCTGACACATATATCCTCTTTGTCAGTCTCTCCTCACTCATTCTCTCCATGTGACCAAACCATTTCAAAACATCCTCTTCTGCTCTCTCAACCACACTCTTTTCGTTACCACACATCTCTCTTACCCTATTATTACTTACTCGATCAAACCACCTCACACCACATATTGTCCTCAAACATCTCATTTCCAGCACATCCACCCTCCTTCGCACAACTCTATCCATAGCCCACGCCTCGCAACCATACAACATTGTTGGAACCACTATTCCTTCAAACATACCCATTTTTGCTTTCCGAGACAATGTTCTCAACTTCCACACATTCTTCAAGGCTCCCAGAATTTTCGCCCCCTCCCCCACCCTATGATTCACTTCCGCGTCCATGGTTCCATTCGCTGCCAAATCCACTCCCAGATATCTAAAACACTTCACTCCCTCCAGTTTTTCTCCATTCAAACTTACCTCCCAATTGACTTGACCCTCAACCCTACTGTACCTAATAACCTTGCTCTTATTCACATTTACTCTCAACTTTCTTTCACACACTTTATCAAACTCAGTCACCAGCTTCTGCATCTTCTCACACGAATCAGCCACCAGCGCTGTATCATCAGTGAACAACTGACTCATTTCCCAAGCTCTCTCATCCACAACAGACCGTATATTTGCCTCTCTTTCCAAAACTCTTGCATTCACCTCCCTAACAACCCCATCCATAAACAAATTAAACAACCATGGAGACATCACACACCCCTGCCGCAAACCAACATTCACTAAGAACCTATCACTTTCCATTCTTCCTATACGTACACATGCCTTACATCCTTAATAAAAACTTTTCACTGCTTCTAATAACTTACCCCCCCACACCATATATTCTTAACACCTTCCACAGAGCATCTCTATCAACTCTATCATATACCTTCTCCAGATCCATAAATGCTACATACAGATCCATTTGCTTTTCTAAGTATTTCTCACATACATTCTTCAAAGCAAACACCTGATCCACACATCTTCTACCAACTCTGAAACCACACTGCTCTTCCCCAATCTGATGCTCTGTACATGCCTTCACCCTCTCAATGAATACCCTCCCATATAGTTTATCTGGAATACTCAACAAACTTATACCTCTGTAATTTGAGCACTCACTTTTATCCCCTTTGCCTTTGTGCAGTGGCACTATGGAAGCATTCCTCCAATCCTCAGGCACCTCACCATGAATCATACATACATTAAATAACCTTACCAACCAGTCAACAATACAGTCACCCCTTTTTTAATAAATTCCACTGCAATACCATCCAAACCCGCTGCCTTGTTGGCTTTCGTCTTCCGCAAAGCTTTTACTACCTCTTCCCTGTTTACCAAATCATTTTCCCTAACCCTCTCACTTTGCACACCACCTCCACCAAAACACCCTATATCTGCCACTCTATCATCAAACACATTGTACAAACCTTCAAAATACCCACTCCATCTCTTTCTTGCATCACCACTACTTATCACCTCCCCATTAGCCCCCTTCATTGAAGTTCCCATTTGTTCCCTTGTCTTACGCACTATATTTACCTCCTTCCAAAACATCTTTTTATTCTCCCTGAAACTTAATGATACTCTCTCACCCCAACTTTCATTTGCCCTCTTTTTAACCTCTTGCACCTTTCTCTTGAACTCCTGCCTCTTTCTTTTATACATCCCCCAGTCCTTTGCATTATTTCCTTGCAAAAATCGTCCAAATGCCTCTCTTCTCTTTCACTAATAATCTTGCTTCATCCCACCACTTGCTACCCTTTCTCATATGCCCACCTCCCACACTTCTGATGCCACAAGCATCTTTTGCGCACGCCATCACTGCTTCCCTAAATACATCCCATTCCTCCCCCACTCCCCTTATGTCCTTTGTTCTCACCTTTTTCCAGTCTGTACTCAGTCTCTCCTGGTACTTCCGCACACAAGTCTCCTTCCCAAGCTCACTTACTCTCACCACTCTCTTCACCCAACATTCTTCTTTTCTGAAAACCTCTGCAAATCTTCACCTTCGCCTCCACAAAATAATGATCAGACACCCCTCCAGTTACACCTCTCAGCACATTAACATCCAAAAGTCTCTCTTTCACGTGCCTATCAATTAAGATGTAATCCGATAACGCTCTCTGGCCATCTCTCCTACTTACATACGTATACTTATGTATATCTCTTTTTAAACCAGGTATTCAGAATCACCAGTCTTTTTTCAGCTTATAAATCTACAAGCTCTTCATCATTTCCATTTAGAACACTGAACACCCCATGTACACCAATTATTCCTTCAACTGCCACATTACTCACCTTTGCATTCAAATCACCTATCACTATACCCTGATCTCGTGCATCAGAACTACTAAACACTCACTCAGCTCCTCCCAAAACACTTGCCTCTCATGATCTTTCTTCTCATGCCCAGGTGCATGTGCACCAATAATCACCCATCTCTCTCCATCCACTTTCAGTTTTACCCATATCAATCTAGAGTTAATTTCTTACACTCTATCACATACTCCCACAACTCCTGTTTCAGGAGTAGTGCTACTCCTTCCCTTGCTCTTGTCCTCTCACTGACCCCTGACTTTACTCCCAAGACATTCCCAAAGCATTCTTCCCCTTTCCCCTTGAGCTTCATTTCAATCAGAGCCAAAACATCCAGGTTCCTTTCTTGAAACATATTACCCATCTCTCCTTTTTTCTCATCTTGGTTACATCCACACACATTTAGACTCCCCAATCTGAGCCATCGAGGAGGATGAGCCATCCCCACGTGACTCCTTCTTCTGTTACCCCTTTTAGAAAGTTGAAATACAAGGAGGGGAGGGTTTGCAGCCCCCCGCTCCTGTCCCCTTTAGTCGCCTTCTACGACACGTGAGGAATGTGTGGAAAGTATTCTTTCTCCCCTATCCCCAGGGATAAACACTCATATACATACATATACAATTCAATTCAGTGCTTACATAATATACATACACAGACATATACATATTTACACATGTATAACATACTTACATTTGCTGCCTTTAACTATTCCCTTCACCACCCTGCCTCACATGAAACAGCATCCCTGTATCCCCCTCCAGCTCCCTATCCACATCCAGGCCCCACAGACCTTTCCATGGTTTACCCTAGATGCTTCACATTCCCTGGTTCAGTCAATTGACTGCACATTGACCCCAGTGTACCACATTGTTCCAATTCATTATTCCTTGTATGCCTGTAACCCTCCTGTATGTTCAGACCCTGATCACTCAAAATCTTTTTCACTCCATCCTCCCACCTCCAATTTGGCCTCCTGCTTCTCCTTCTTCCCTCCCCCTCTGACACTTATATCCTCTTTGTCAATCTTTCCTCACTCACGAAGGTAAAGATATGTAGAGGTTGTCAGAAAACTAGAGAAAGTGTTTGGGATATGAGTGGGGTCAGAGTAAGTGAGCCTGGAAAGGAGGCTTGTGTGAGGAAAAACCAGGAGAGATTGAATGTAGAATGGCAAAAGGTAAGCAAATGACATGAGGGGAGTGGATGAGGAATGGGATGTATTTAGGGAAGCAGTGATGGCTTGTGTTAAAGATGCATGTGGCATGAGAAAGATGGGAGGTTGGCAGATTAAAAAGGGTAGTGACTAGTGAGATGAAGTAAAATTGTTAGTGAAAGAGAAAAGAAAGGCTTGTGGATGATACTTGCAAGGAAGGAGTGCAAATGACTGGGTGATGTAAAAAAGAAAGTGGCAGGACAAGAGAAAGTTGCATAGGTTGAAAAAGAGGGCAAATAAGAGTTGGGGTGAGAGACTATCATTTAACTTTAGGGAGAATAAAAAGATGTTTTGGAAGGAGGTAGATAACATGCAAAAGACAAGAGAACAAAATTGGAACACTGGTGAAGGGGGTAAGGGAGAAGTGATAACAGGTAGTGATGAAGTAAGGAGATGGAGTGGTATTTTGAAGGTTTGTTGAATGTGTTTGATGATAGAGTGGCAGATGTAGGGTGTTTTGGTCAGGGTGGTGTGCAAAGTGAGTGAGTCAGGGAGAATGGTTTGGTTAAGAGAAGAGGTGGTTAAAGCCTTGCAAAAGATGAAATCTAGCAAGGTGGCAGATTTGGATGGTATTGCAGTTGAATTGATTATGAAAGGGGGTGATTGTGTTGTTGATTGGTTAGTAAGGATATTCAGTGTATGTATCGATCATGGTGAAGTGCCTGAGGATTGGTGGAATGTACGTATAGTACCATTGAATAAAGGCAAGGGGATAAAGGTGAGTTTTCAAACTATAGAGGTATAAGGTTGTTGAGTATAACTGGTAAGTTGTATATGAGGGTATTGTTTGAAAGGGTGAAGACATGTAGAGAACATCAGACTGGGAAGGAGCAGTTTGGTTTCTCAAGTGGCAGAGGATGTGTGGGTCAGGTGTTGACTTTAAAGAATGTGTGCAAGAAGTATATAGAAAAAATAGATGGATTTGTATGTGGCATTTGTGGATCTGGAGAAGTCATATGATAGAGATGCTCTGTGGAAGGTCTTAAGAATATTCAGTGTGGGAGGAAAGCTGCTGGAAGCAATGAGAAGTTTTAATCATGGGTGTAAGGCTTCTGTATGATGAGGGTAGCATGAATAATTCCTTATGAAGGTTGATCTGTAGCAGGGTTGTATGATCTTTTCTTGGTTGTTCATTTTGTTTGTGGATGGTGTGGTGAGGGAGGTAAATGTAAAGTTCTTGGAGAGAGGGGTGAGTATGCAGTCTGTAGGGAATGAGATTGCCTGGGAAGTGTGTCAGTTGTTTGCTGATGATACAGCACTGATTGCAGATTCAAGTGAGAAACTGCTGAAGTTGGTGACTGAGTTTGGAAGAGTGTGTGAAAGGAGAAAGTTGAGAGTAATGGTAAATACAAGCAAGGTTAATAGGTTAAGTAGCATGAGGGGTAGTTTAGCTGGGGATTTGAGTCTGGAGAAAAATTGGAGGAAACAAAGTGTTTTAGATACCTGGAAGTGGACATGGCAGCGAATGGAATTATGAAAGTGGAAGTGAGTCATAGGGTGGGGAAGGGGCCAAAGGTTCTAGGAGTGCTGAAGAATGTGTGGAAAGAGAGAACATTATTTGGGAGGGCAAAAATGTTTGTTAGGAGAAATAGTAGTCCCATCAATATCATATGTATGCAAAGCATGGGCTACAGATAAGGCTGTGCTGGGGAGGGTAGATGTGTTGAAAATGAAGTGGTTGAGGACAATAAGATGTGAGGTGGCTTATGTATGTTTTTATGTGTTTTCCTGATATTAATGAATAGGTTGCTGTATCTTGTGTTAGGTAATTGACTTTGAAGTTGCAATAATGTTCATTATCCACAGGTAGCAAGTGCCATAGATGAATACAAGAAGTATGCACACCGTGACCATACAGACAAAAATATTAAACTTTTAAAAAGAATTGACAAGATGAAAACACCTTCACAATATATTGAACAGGTATGATAATACAGATAATACTTGTCTGACCAAGGTAACTGTCTTTGCTTTCTGCCTCACCCACTTATGGACTGCTGGCATTCTCTCCACAAACATACAATATCTCCAAACAACATGTAACTCACACAACTCAATCTTTGTAACTTTAGATTTTCATGTGGTGATCACTACATGTAAGCCCTGCCTTTTGGCAAAATGGTAGGAGCAATAGATATAAGTAGTAAGTAGGCACAATAAGCAGTAGCATCTTACACTTTATAAAGCCTTCCAGCCAAGTAACTTGTATGATCAAAACACTGTACACCCTAGCTCCGTTGGTGGCAATCCAGTATGAGCCATTCAATAGCTTAGAGTCGGGAGTTGACCTGCTTTGTTACTGATACAGCAGGTCAGTTGCTAAAGGGCGGCTTCAAAAGGACTTAGTACAGCAGCAGCTTCCATCACCTGACCGCAGTCCTCTGCCTCTTTCCATGTGATAGTTCTGTTCAGACCTTTTCGGGGTGTCTACCCTTGTCATGGGTCTGTGTTCCATGACACCCATCACGCTTAAACAGTCCTCTTTGGAACTTGGTGCCAACCCAAAGCATTGGGGAGCAGCTGATGACCATTCTTCCACTTGCTGACATTGTGGGTCCTCTTTTTCCACCTCTCAGGGCCATAGGGTCCACAAATGGCAGGCTCACACCAATTCCTTTCACCAGGAGTTGGCAATCTCCTGAGATTGAGCTCCTTGCAAAGGCAGAGGTGACAATGGCAGCTGATCCCTCTCTGGTTGCTGGCCAGAATGTGAACCAGTGGTTTAAGGCTATCATTCCTTGCCAGACAATGGAGGCAATGAAGGGCCTTCAAAGGAAAGCATCCTGTAAATTCGGAGTCCAGGAGTTGCTCTTGAATGTCAACCCTTACCTCGAGACCAGTGAAGGGAAGGTGGCACTTAGTGTGTCTGGTGGGAGATGTGTCCCGTGCACATGACGATACGGGGAGTGATACGGGGAGTGTCACATTGGAGGAGGCAACACATCCTGATGGGGTATGTGTATGCTAACTCCAGTGGGGGAGGCTCCATAAGAGTGGGAGAGGGGGTTGTCCCAAATGGGGAGAGCCTACTACTCCTAGTGGAGAGCACCCCCACAGTTTTATCTGTCCCTGATGCTCCACGGGCTCCCCAACCCCAATTCATTACCTCAGTTGTTGCTGAGACTGTCTTATCCAGACACACTAGGTCCTGGCCCCACAAGTCCGGTGTGGGCAAGGAAGTGCCAAATGCCACCCTTGGACATTTGCACTGAGGGGACTGCCTCTCCACCATCAGGATGACTGCAGAGCTTGCCCAAAAGTTGGTCACCAACTGTGGTACACCTTATGACTGCCAGGATCATGGTGAGGGCTTACCAAGACAACACACTGGCACGGGCAATAGACGCTGGACTGATGGGGCTCCTTTGTGCAGAAAGTGTCTTCGCAGGGAATGATATCATGAAATACAGTGACTTTATAAAAAGAAAATAAGCCGCTGGCTGCTGGACAGGTCCTCAAAGGGGACTGACAGGTACTGCCAACTTCATTTGGGCCAGAAACCTTCTACCCCTTTAGGGGAGCCTTCTTCTCACGGCCCTCCGAGCCTGACAGATGGCCTATTACCAATATTGACTGAGTAAACAAACAACTAGCAGAGATTATAACCATGGGCGAGATAGCACACCACCTCAAAGCCGCCACAACATCCACCCCCGGTCCCGATGGAATGGAAACGAGACTCCTGAAATCTATTCCAGTGCGGGTGCTCTGCAAAATGTTTAATCTGTAGATCGTCACCACCACACTGTTTGAACCACTTAAGGCATATAGGACAGTACTGATACCCAAAGTCCCAAACCCCACCCAGTTTAAGGACTACAGACTGATCGCTATCTCGTGTCCTGTAGTCCGATGGCTACATAAAATCATCAGCAGCGGCATTTCCAGCCTTGTTCAAATTGATGGAGCTCAAAAGGGATTCGTCCCGGTGGATGGATACCTCCAGAACCTCACAATTCTGAATGCGATCATTGGTCGTGTGTGGGCATTATCCCATGCTGGGCACCTGGCATTCCTCAACATGGCAAAAGCATTCAATAGTGTTAATCTTAGCACTATCAAGCGGGCCATGTTGTGGATGGGGGATTCCAGCCCCAGTCAGAGCATATGTTATGTTGACGTATGACTTATCCGTCACCCATATCAAAGGCAGTGGGGAGATGTCGGAAAAAATGAATATGACTTGTGGGGTCAAGCAAGGTGACCCTCTTTCACTCATTCTTTTTAAACTTGTGATTGATGAAGGAATAGCAAGGGTTAAGGAAATGGTTTTAGGGTTGGGTTTGGAGACCAAAAGGTATCAGTACTAGCATTTGCCAATGACCTGGTTCTGGTGGCACAGATTATGGCCAGTCT
The DNA here is from genome assembly GCF_036320965.1 of Panulirus ornatus. Taxonomy (NCBI): domain Eukaryota; kingdom Metazoa; phylum Arthropoda; class Malacostraca; order Decapoda; family Palinuridae; genus Panulirus; species Panulirus ornatus. Next base: position 42,835,839 of record NC_092239.1, on the reverse strand, counting down.
GCAGAAAAACACAAACATCATGGCAGAGACTCACTATAAATACCTAGGCATTCTCGAGGCTGGGGGCAGGCGATGATTCTACGATTCCCTGCTGAAAGAAGGGCTATCTAACATCACCAGAGCCTCTGTTAAACCTCAGCAGAGGATCATGATCCTCATTGACCATCTCGTGCCCAAGCTCATGCACCACCTGGTACTGAGTGAAGTCTATGAGACGCTGTTGGTGCGCATGGACTGACTGGTGCGGATGGCATCCTCGCCGCTGGCTTCATCTGTCTGCTGATGTGCCCTGCACATATTTCCACTCAGCAATGGGTGATGGTGGGCTTGGGATTCCCGACTTTGTCTCGATCGTCTGGCTTAACACACAAGCTAGGTTAAAAAAAATTGCTTACCTTGTCTGACCCATTAATGTAGGCAGTGGCACTGGAACTTATAATTAGGATGAAATTACAGAGTTGGTTGGCAGGCGAGTAATAAAAACAAACTCCAGAGTGCATGGTAGTCGAACTTGGTTTGCACCTGTGATAGGAAGGGCCTAGCTCCAACTGCACCCATACCTCAGGTTAGCTGATGGTTTGCTGGTGGGACTCGTCTTCTTACAGGTGGTGACTATGTTAAAGCCATCCAAGTAAGGGCTGTGACGCTGCCTACTCCTGCTAGGGCTGTGAGAGGTCGACCCAACAACTCCAGCCTCTGTGACACATCACAACTCTAGTATGCTTGGGTATACTGTACAGCCATGCCTATGGGGATAGGATCATGCATCATGATAATATCAGCAACTTTGTGGCTGGCTGATTGAGGCAAAAGGGATACGATGTGGTTTGTGAGCCTTGTATCCCCATTGCAAGGTCCTTTAGGAAGCCAGACATTCTGACTTCCAAAGGTACAGAGACTATTGTCATAGACATGCAGGTCTTTGCAGATTGCTTTGTGCTCTCAGCTGCACAGGAGAACACGCTCAGCTGTTATGGTACCCTGGAAGTCCTGGAGGGTGTAAAGGATCTAACCAGGTCACATCAGCTACCTTGAACTGGTGTGGGGCATGGAGTCAGGAGAGTGCAAGGGCTCTCAAGTTAGGGCTTTCCTACTGGGACCTCAAGGTGTGCTCTGTGAAGGCTCTAACCTGGACCCATTCCCTTTACAGGATGTGGTCTGAGAGTATGGGTTAGTATTGGATAGCCTACCCATCACATCTGGTGTTGGCCTTTGGGCTGGCATGGGAAGCACTGCTTTGTGCATTGGTGGAGGATGGATCTGGTCTTCTCCTCGAGGCTACATGGCAGGTACTAGTTCCTGAGGGTGGTTTGGTGAGGCAGGAAAGGTTGGTATCTCAGCAGGGCTGCACTGGATGGTGTGCACTGATGGGGGGTTCCTACTGAGGCTCAGGGGTAAGGGTATATCAAACAACTTTTCCAAGCTATCAATGACCTCCTCTTTCTTCTGGCTTTGCTGTCAGCAGTCTGATCTGTTACCTTCCTCTTGCTACCCTACACATTTAGGTGAATAAGTTCTTTCACTATCTCTGTTGTTGTTATACAGGTACACCACTGAATTTCCAGCAACTGATGGTTCGGTACCTCCTTTAGTCCAGACAAAATTACGTGAGGGAACTTGAAATTACTGCTGCCACCAGACTAGTTTACTGGGCGGCCACAGATGGCATTGTGTGTCGGGTACGCTTATTTACATTCTTTACACTGCACTTGTTGGTTGTGATACCACAATTCTGTGAGATTCTTAGCTTATTTTGCTTAAATTTAACCTTAGCTATGCCTTTTAAGACATATGAGAGTGTCAGTCGTGCATCATATGTAAACACCTGCCCATATCGATCCAAGATAAAGTAGGACTGTTGAAAAAAATGGACCGTGTTATTTTGGTGCATAAGGTGTATGGCATCTACAGTATTGGGTTGTCAGCTGTTTATGAATTGAAAATTCAAAGGGAGAAAATATTGAAATTTTATGCAGAGAGCGATTCCAAGAAGTGAATGACGATTAAAAAAACTATGAAAGATGGTAAGAGCACTGAGCATAATCAAGTGATGATGGAATGGTTTTTACAGCTGTGGAGTGATGAAGTGGACCTGTCAGGTAGCATGATAATGAACCAGGCTAAGTTGTTCCATAAGGAATTTAAATTACAACATGAGCATGATTATAGTGAGGGATGGCTTCAAAGATTCAAGAAGCATCACAGAATTTCCGTGAATAAGGTGTGCCGAGAAAGGCGGTCTGCAAAGCATGAAGGAGCTGCCGAGTATGTGGATGAATTTGCGAAATTCATAGCTGATGAGCACCTCAGTCATGAGTAGGTGTATAATGTATTTCATTTATTTATTTGATTTACATTTAATATTTGTCTAATTTAAATATCTAGCAGTCCATGGTATACTTTAGACACATGGGAGATGTATGATTAGTGGGTTGGAGGTGTGTTGATGAATTATTAATATGTGACCACGGCTGGTTCGGTAAAATGGTTAACCCAGCAAGGCTTTGGAACCAAGAGTGCCAGAAAATCGGTGGTGTGCCTGTACTAACAATTGGCCATAAGGGGGAAAAAAATAGAAGTAGTAGTTGGAAACTTTAGTTATAGTCAGGAGCATTAGGTAGAAGTAATCTGTTGGAACATTAGGGAAGAATACTAGGTAGACACATTAGGTAGTTCTTGATAGGAGCATTAGGTAGGAGCCTCTGGAAATGCTGTACTAGAGGGAGTTCACCAGTTATGGAGACTTTTGCTTGGCCTCTCCCTGAGGTGGTTCCTGGAGGGAACGGGTGTTGGAGATATAGGTGGTACAGTGTCCTATGAGCCCAGTCCAACTGTTTGTCTGTCATTTAGAGGCTGTAAATGTTCATGTTTATTTGTAGATTCATTTCCAAGTTTTGTATCATCCGTGAATTTTTATATCTTACAGTGCAGCCCATTATGAATAGCAGTATGCATGAGAAATAGAACTTGTCCCAAGACTGATTCCTGTGGTGCACACTTGTTACATCTAACCATTCTGAGGCTTAACTATTAATCACAACTCCGTTTATGGCCAGTCAACTAATTTTCTATTCTCTGAAGTACAACCCCATCAATACAATGTGACTTTTGTTAGTAGCCTTTGTTGTGGAACCCTAGTGAGCATTTTTTTTTTTTTTGTCAAGGTAGATGACTTCAACTGCTTTATTTTCCTTATACATGTTGGTTATATCAGAAATCAAGCAGATTTGTTAGACGTGAGCAGTTTCATTGAAAAACTATACTGAGAATTGTACATTGGTCCATATGTACAATAGAGAGATGGAGTGAGTATTTTGAAGTTTGTTGAATGTGTTAGATGGTAGAGTGGCAGATATAGGGTGTTTTGGTCGAGGTGGTGTGCAAAGTGAGAGGGTTAGGGAGAATGATTTGGTAAACAGAGAAGAGGTAGTAAAAGCTTTGTGGAAGATGAAAGCTGGCAAGGCAGCGGGTTTGGATGGTATTGCAGTGGAATTTATTTAAAAAGGGGGTTACTGTGTTGTTGACTGGTTGGTAAGGATATTTAATGTATGTATGACTCATGGTGAGGTGCCTGAGGATTGGCGGAATGCATGCATAGTGCCATTGTACAAAGGCAAAGGGGATAAAGGTGAGTGCTCAAATTACAGAGATATAAGTTTTTTGAGTATTCCTGGTAAATTATATGGGAGGGTATTGATTGAGAGGGTGAAGGCATGCACAGAGCATCAGATTGGAGAAGAGCAGTGTGGTTTCAGAAGTGGTAGAGGATGTGTGGATCAGGTGTTTGCTTTGAAGAATGTATGTGAGAAATACTTAGAAAAGCAAATGGATTTGTATGTAGCATTTATGGATCTGGAGAAGGCATATGATAGAGTTGATAGAGATACACTGTGGAAGGTATTAAGAATATATGATGTGGGAGGCACGTTGTTAGAAGCAGTGAAAAGTTTTTATCGAGGATGTAAGGCATGTGTATGTGTAGAAAGAGAGGAAAATGATTGGTTCTCAGTGAATATCGGTTTGCGGCACGGATGTGTGATGTCTCCATGGTTGTTTAATTTGTTTATGAATGGGGTTGTTAGGGAGATGAATGCAAGAGTTTTGGAGAGAGGGGCAAGTATGCAGTCTGTTGTGGATGAGAGGGCTTGGCAAGTGGGTCAGTTGTTGTTCACTGATGATACAGCGCTGGTGGCTGATTCGGGTGAGAAACTGCAGAAGCTGGTGACTGAGTTTAGTAAAGTGTGTGAAAGAAGAAAGCTGAGAGTAAATGTGAATGAGAGCAAGATTATTAGGTACAGTAGGGTTAAGTGACAAGTCAATTGGGAGATAAGTTTGAATGGAGAAAATCTGGAGGAAGGGAAGTGTTTTAGATATCTGGGAGTGGATTTGGCAGCAAATGGCACCATGAAAGCGGAAGTGAGTCACAGGGTTGGGGAGAGGGCTAAAGTTCTGGGAGCGTTGAAGAATGTGTGAAAGGTGAGAACATGATCTCAGAAAGCAAAAATGGGTATGTTTGAAGGAATAGTGGTTCCAACAATGTTATATGGTTGCGAGGCGTGGGCTATAGATAGAGTTGTGCGGAGGAGGGTGGATGTTTTGGAAGTGAGATGTTTGAGGACAGTATGTGGTGTGAGGTGGTTTGATCAAGTAAGTAATGAATGGGTAAGAGAGATGTGTGGTAATAAAAAGAGTGTGGTTGAGAAAGCAGAAGAGGGTGTTTTGAAATTGTTTGGTCACATGGAGAGAATGAATGAGGAAAGATTGACAAAGAGGATATATGTGTAAGAGGTGGAGGGAACGAGGAGAAGTGGGAGACCAAATTGGAGGTGGAAAGATGGAGTGCAAAAGATTTTGAGTGATCAGGGCCTGAACATGCAGGAGGGTGAAAGGCGTGCAAGGAATAGAGTGAATTGGAATGATGTGGTATACCGGGATCGATGTGCTGTCAATGGATTGAACCAGGGCATGTGAAGCATCTGGGGTAAACCATGGAAAGTTTTGTGGGGCCTGGATGTGGAAAGGGAGCTGTGGTTTCAATGCATTATACATGACAGCTAGAGACTGAGTATGAACGAATGTGGCCTTTGTTGTCTTTTCCTAGCGCTACCTCGTGCGCATGCGGGGGAAGTGGTTATCATTTCATGTGTGGCTGGGTGGCGATGGGGATGAATAAAGGCAGCATGATTAATAGTGAAAGAGAAGAGAGAGGCATTTGGATGATATTTGCAGGGAAATAATGCAAATGAGAGGGAGATGTATAAAAGAAAGAGGCAGGAAGTCAAGAGAAAGGTGCAAGAGGTGAAAAAGAGGGCAAATGAGAGTTGGGGTGAGAGAGTATCATTAAATTTTAGGGAGAATAAAAAGATGTTTTGGAATGAGGTAAATAAAGTGCGTAAGACAAGGGAACAAATGGGAACTTCAGTGAAGGGGGCTAATGGGGAGGTGATAACAAGTAGTGGTGATGTGAGAAGGAGATGGTGTGAGTATTTTGAAGGTTTGTTGAATGTGTTTGATGATAGAGTGGCAGATATAGGGTGTTTTGGTCGAGGTGGTGTGCAAAGCGAGAGGGTTAGGGAAAATGATTTGGTAAACAGAGAAGAGGTAGTAAAAGCTTTGCGGAAGATGAAAGCCGGCAAGGCAGCAGGTTTGGATGGTATTGCAGTGGAATTTATTAAAAAAGGGGGGTGACTGTATTGTTGACTGGTTGGTAAGGTTATTTGATGACTGTATGATTCATGGTGAGGTGCCTGAGGATTGGTGGAATGCTTGCATAGTGCCATTGTACAAAGGCAAAGGGGATAAAAGTGAGTGCTCAAATTACAGAGGTATAAGTTTGTTGAGTATTCCTGGAAAATTATATGGGAGGGTATTGATTGAGAGGGTGAAGGCAAGTACAGAGCATCAGATTGGACAAGAGCAGTGTGGTTTCAGAAGTGGTAGAGGATGTGTGGATCAGGTGTTTGCTTTGAAGAATGTATGTGAGAAATACTTAGAAAAGCAAATGGATTTGTATGTAGCATTTATGGATCTGGAGAAGGCATATGATAGAGTTGATAGAGATGCTCTGTGGAAGGTATTAAGAATATATGGTGTTGGAGGCAAGTTCTTTGAAGCAGTGAAAAGTTTTTATCGAGGATGTAAGGCATGTGTATGTGTAGAAAGAGAGGAAAGTGATTGGTTCTCAGCGAATGTAGGTTTGCGGCAGGGGTGTGTGATGTCTCTATGGTTGTTTAATTTGGTTATGGATGGGGTTGTTAGGGAGGTGAATGCAAGAGTTTTGGAAAGAGGGGCAAGTATGCAGTCTGTTGTGGATGAGAGAGCTTGGGAAGTGAGTCAGTTGTTCACTGATGATACAGTGCTGGTGGCTGATTTGGGTGAGAAACTGCAGAAGCTGGTGACTGAGTTTGGTAAAGTGTATAAAAGAAGAAAGTTTAGAGTAAATGTGAATAAGAGTAAGGTTATTAGGTACAGTAGGGTTGAGGGTCAAGTCAGTTGGGAGGTAAGTTTGAATGGAGAAAACTGGAGGAAGTGAAGTGTTTTAGATATCTGGGAGTGGATTTGGCAGCTGATGGAACCATGGAAGTGGAAGTGAATCATAGGGTGGGGGAGGGGGCGAAAATTCTGGGAGCGTTGAAGAATGTGTGGAAGTCAAGAACATTATCTCGGAAAGCAAAAATGGGTATGTTTGAAGGAATAGTAGTTCCAACAATATTGTATGGTTGCGAGGCGTGGGCTATAGATAGAGTTGTGCGGAGGAGGGTGGATGTGCTGGAAATGAGATGTTTGAGGACATTATGTGGTGTGAGGTGGTTTGATTAAGTGATAATAGGGTAAGTGAGATGTGTGGTAATAAAAAGAGTGTGGTTGAGAGAGCAGAAGAGGGTGTTTTGAAATGGTTTGGTCACATGGAGAGAATGAGTGAGGAAAGATTGACCAAGAGGATATATGTGTCTGAGGTGGAGGGAACGAGGAGAAGTGGGAGACCAAATTGGAGGTAGAAAGATGGAGTGAAAAAGATTTTGAGTGATCGGGGCCTGAACATGCAGGAGGGTGAAAGGCATGTAAGGAATAGAGTGAATTGGAACGATGTGGTATACCAGGGTCGAAGTGCTGTCAATGGATTGAACCAGGGCATGTGAAGCGTCTGGTGTAAACCATGGAATGTTCTGTAGGGCCTGGATGTGGAAAGGGAGCTGTGGTTTCGGGCATTATTACATGACAGCTGGAGACTGAGTGTGAATGAATGTGGCCTTTGTTGTCTTCCTAGCGCTACCTCGCGCACGTGAGGGGGAGGGGGTTGTTATTTCATGTGTGGCGAGGTGGCGATGGGCATGAATAAAGGCAGACAGTATGAATTATGTTCATGTGTATATATGTACATGTCTGTGTGTGTATATATATGTATAATACATTGAGATGTATAGGTATGTATATTTGCGTGTGTGGACATGTATGTATATACATGTGTATGTGGGTGGGTTGGGCCATTCTTTCATCTGTTTCATTGTACTACCTCGCTAATACGGGAGACAGCGACAAAGCAAAATAATGATAATAAAAAAATATATATATAAATATATATATATATATATATATATATATATATATATATATATATATATATATATATATATATATATATATATATTTTTTTTTTTTTTTTTTTATACTTTGTCGCTGTCTCCCGTGTTTGCGAGGTAGCGCAAGGAAACAGACGAAAGAAATGGCCCAACCCACCCCCATACACATGTATATACTTACGTCCACACACACAAATATACATACCTACACAGCTTTCCATGGTTTACCCCAGACGCTTCACATGCCTTGATTCAATCCACTGACAGCACGTCAACCCCGGTATACCACATCGCTCCAAGTCACTCTATTCCTTGCCCTCCTTTCACCCTCCTGCATGTTCAGGCCCCGATCACACAAAATCTTTTTCACTCCATCTTTCCACCTCCAATTTGGTCTCCCTCTTCTCCTTGCTCCCTCCACCTCCGACACATATATCCTCTTGGTCAATCTTTCCTCACTCATCCTCTCCATGTGCCCAAACCACTTCAAAACACCCTCTTCTGCTCTCTCAACCACGCTCTTTTTACTTCCACACATCTCTCTTACCCTTACGTTACTCACTCGATCAAACCACCTCACACCACACATTGTCCTCAAACATCTCATTTCCAGCACATCCATCCTCCTGCGCACAACTCTATCCATAGCCCACGCCTCGCAACCATACAACATTGTTGGAACCACTATTCCTTCAAACATACCCATTTTTGCTTTCCGAGATAATGTTCTCGACTTCCACACATTCTTCAAGGCCCCCAGAATTTTCGCCCCCTCCCCCACCCTATGATCCACTTCCGCTTCCATGGTTCCATCCGCTGCCAGATCCACTCCCAGATATCTAAAACACTTCACTTCCTTCAGTTTTTCTCCATTCAGACTCACCTCCCAATTGACTTGACCCTCAACCCTACTGTACCTAATAACCTTGCTCTTATTCACATTTACTCTTAACTTTCTTCTTCCACACACTTTACCAAACTCAGTCACCAGCTTCTGCAGTTTCTCACATGAATCAGCCACCAGCGCTGTATCATCAGCGAACAACAACTGACTCACTTCCCAAGCTCTCTCATCCCCAACAGACTTCATACTTGCCCCTCTTTCCAAAACTCTTGCATTTACCTCCCTAACAACCCCATCCATAAACAAATTAAACAACCATGGAGACATCACACACCCCTGCCGCAAACCTACATTCACTGAGAACCAATCACTTTCCTCTCTTCCTACATGTACACATGCCTTACATCCTCGATAAAAACTTTTCACTGCTTCTAACAACTTTCCTCCCACACCATATATTCTTAATACCTTCCACAGAGCATCTCTATCAACTCTACCATATGCCTTCTCCAGATCCATAAATGCTACATACAAATCCATTTGCTTTTCTAAGTATTTCTCACATACATTCTTCAAAGCAAACACCTGATCCACACATCCTCTACCACTTCTGAAACCACACTGCTCTTCCCCAATCTGATGCTCTGTACATGCCTTCACCCTCTCAATCAATACCCTCCCATATAAGATGGCGACGAGGCAAAAAAAAAAAAAAAAAAAAGTGAAGTGTTTTAGATATCTGGGAGTGGATCTGGCAGCGGATGGAACCATGGAAGCAGAAGTGGACCATAGGGTGGGGGAGGGGGCGAAAATTCTGGGAGCCTTGAAGAATGTGTGGAAGTCGAGAACATTATCTCGGAAAGCAAAAATGGGTATGTTTGAAGGAATAGTGGTTCCAACAATGTTGTATGGTTGCGAGGCGTGGGCTATGGATAGAGTTGTGCGCAGGAGGATGGATGTGCTGGAAATGAGAAGTCTGAGGACAATGTGTGGTGTGAGGTGGTTTGATCGAGTAAGTAACGTAAGGGTGAGAGAGATGTGTGGAAATAAAAAGAGCGTGGTTGAGAGAGCAGAAGAGGGTGTTTTGAAATGGTTTGGGCACATGGAGAGAATGAGTGAGGAAAGGTTGACCAAGAGGATATATGTGTCGGAGGTGGAGGGAACGAGAAGAGGGAGACCAAATTGGAGGTGGAAAGATGGAGTGAAAAAGATTTTGTGTGATCGGGGCCTGAACTTGCAGGAGGGTGAAAGGAGGGCAAGGAATAGAGTGAATTGGAGCAATGTGGTATACCGGGGTTGACGTGCTGTCAGTGGATTGAATCAAGACATGTGAAGCGTCTGGGGTAAACCATGGAAAGCTGTGTAGGTATGTATATTTGCGTGTGTGGACGTATGTATATACATGTGTATGGGGGGGGGTTGGGCCATTTCTTTCGTCTGTTTCCTTGCGCTACCTCGCAAACGCGGGAGACAGCGACAAAGTATAAAAAAAAAAAAAAAAAAAAATATATATATATATATATATATATATATATATATATATATATATATATGTATATATATATATATATATATATATATATATATATATATATATATATATATATATATATATATCTGTGTATGTATGTATATGTATACATTGAAATGTATAGGTATGTATATGTTTGTGTGTGGACGTTTATGTATATACATGTGTATGTGGGTGGGTTGGGCCATTCTTTCGTCTGTTTCCTTGCGCTACCTCGCTAACACATGAGACTGCGACAGAGTATAATATATAAATGAATATAAATAAATATTTACACTTTCTCTAAAATTTATATATGCTATCCCCGGTCTCTTCTTTTTCCCTTTCATTAATCCTTTTAAATTTCAATTAAGGCCTGGCCTTGATATGGATTTTTGTCTGTGACTGAAAAAATATGAAAGCCATCTAATAGGAAGGCATATCGCCAGTACTACTCCCCTAGGTATTGGGAGGGTTAGTGACAGCTGCTCGTTGAACAAGCACTTAAGTGGTTATCAAGTTGTACTCCTCTGACCTAGTAGTTGCCTTTTCTTTCTGCTCTCCTGCATGTTAACTGTTGGCATTCTGGTCACAAATATATATAATCTCTCCTTGTCACACATCGCACTTCACAACACTTAACTCACTCAACTTACTCTTCATAACCCTAGATTTTCAGCAGTGAGCACCATGTCCTAGCCCCACCTTTTAACAATAAAGTAAGAACAAAAGATGGAAGTAGTGGGTAGGTAAACCATACAGCAGCATTAAGTAGAAATATTAGGTAGAAGTACACATGAAATGACAACCCCCTCCCCCTGCACGCACGCAAGGCAACGCTAGGAAAAGACAACAAAGGCCACATTTGTTCACACTCAGTCTCTAGCCGTCATGTATAATGCACCGAGACCACAGCGTCCTTTCCACATCCAGTCCCCACAAAACTTTCCATGGTTTACCCCAGACGCTTCACATGCCCTGGTTCAATCCATTGACAAAATGTTGACCCCGGTATACCACATCGTTCCAGTTCACTCTATCCTTGCATGCCTTTCATCCTCCTGCATGTTCAGGCCCTGATTGCTCAAAATCTTTTTCACTCCATCCTTCCACCTCCAATTTGGTCTTGCACTTTTCCTCGTTCCCTCCACCTCTGACACATATATCCTCTTTGTCCGTCTTTCCTCGGCCATTCTCTCCATGTGACCAAACCATTCCAATACACCCTCTTCTGCTCTTTCAACCACTCTTTTTATTACCACACCTCTCTCTTACCCTTTCATTACTTACTCGATCAAACCACCTTACACCACATGTTGTCCTCAAACATCTCATTTCCAACACATCCACCCTCCTTTGCACAACACTATCTATAGCCCAAGCCTCGCAACCATATAACATTGTTGGAACCACCATTCTTTCAAAGATACCCATTTTTGCTTTCTGAGATAACGTTCTCGCCTTCCACACATTTTCCAACGCCCTCAGAACTTTTTCCCCCTCCGCCACCCTGTGACTCACTTGCGCTTCCATGGCTCCATCCGCTGTTAAATCCGCTACCAGATATCTAAAACACTTCACTTCCTCCAGTTTTTCTCCATTCAAACTTACCTCCCAATTGACTTGTCTCTCAACCCTACTGTACCTAATAACCTTGCTCTTATTCACATTTACTCTCAACTTTCTTCTTTCACACACTTTACCAAACTCAGTCACCAGCTTCTGCAGTTTCTCACCCGAATCAGCCACCAGCCCTGTATCATCAGCAAACAACAACTGACTCACTTCCCAAGCTTTCTAATCCACAACAGACTGCATACTTGCCCCTCTTTCCAAAGCTCTTGCATTCACCTCCTTAACAACCCCATCCATGAACAAATTAAACAAACCTGGAGACATCACGCACCCCTGCCACAAACCAACATTCAATGAGAACCAATCACTTTCCTCTCTTCCTACTCGTTCACATGCCTTACATCCTCGATAAAAACTTTTCACTGCTTCTAACAACTTACCTCCCACACCATATACTCCTAATACCTTCCACAGAGTATCTCTATCAACTCTTATCATATGCCTTCTCCAGATCCATAAATGCTACATCCAAATGCATTTGCTTTTCAAAGTATTTCTCACATACATACTTCAAAGCAAACACCTGATCCACACATCCTCTTCCACCTCTGAAACCACACTGCTCTTCCCCAAATATGATGCTCTGTACATGCCTTCACCCTCTCAATCAATACCCTCCCATTTAATTTTCCAGGAATACTCAACAAACTTATACCTTTGTAATTTGAACACTCACCTTTATCCCCTTTACCTTTGTACAGTGGCACTATACATGCATTCCGGCAATCCTCAGGCTCTTCACCATGAGCCATACATACAGTGAATATCCTCACCAATCAGTCAACAACACAGTCACCCCATTTTTTAATAAATTCCACTGCAATACCATCCAAACCCACCGCCTTGCTGGCTTTCATCTTCCGCAAAGCTTTCACTACCTCTTCTCTGTTTACCAAATCAGTCTCCCTAACCCTCTCACTTTGCACACCACCTCAACCTAAACACCCTATATCTGCCACTCTATCATCTAACACATTCAACAAACCTTCAAAACACTCACTCCTCCTTTTCACATCACCACTACTTGTTATTACCTCCCCATTAGCTCCCTTCACCGATGTTCCCATTTGTTCTCTTGTTTTATGCATTTTATCTACCTCCTTCCAAAACATCTTTTTATTCTCCCTAAAATTTAGTGATACTCTCTCACCCCAACTCTCATTTGCCCTCTTTTTCACCACTTGCATCTTTCCCTTGACCTCTTGCCCCTTTCTCTTATACATCTTCCAGTCATATGCACTATTTCCCTGCAAAAATGGTCCAAATGCCTCTCTCTTCTCTTTCACTAATAATCTTACTTCTTCATCCCACCACTCACTACCCTTTCTAATCTGCCCACCTTCCACGCTTCTTATGCCACAAGCATCTTTTGTGCAAGCCATCACTACTTCCCTAAATACATCTCATTCATTTCCCGCTCCCCATACATCCTTAGCTTTCCTTTTTCCATTCTGCACTCAGTCCGTCTTGGTTCTACCTCACACAAGTCTCCTTCCCTAGCTCACTTATTCTCATCACTCTCTTCACCCCAACGTTCTATCTTCTTTTCTGAAAACCTCTACAAATCTTCACTTTCGCCTTCACAAGATAATGATCAGACATCCCTCCAGTTGTACTTCTCAGCACATTAACATCCAAGTCTATCTTTCACATGCCTATCCGTCAACACGTAATCCAATAACGCTGTCTGGCCATCTCTTCTACTTATGGATGTATACTTATGTATATCTCTCTTTTTAAACCATGTATTCCCAATCACCAGTCCTTTTTCAACGCACAAATGAACAAGCTCCTCACCATTTCCATTTACAACAATGAACTCCCCATGTACACCAATTATTCCCTCAACTGCCACATTACTCACCTTTGAATTCAAATCATCCATCACGACAACCCGGTCTCTTGCATCAAAACTGCTAGCACACTCACTCAGCTGCTCCCAAAACACTTGCCTCTCATAATCTTTCTTCTCATGCCCACTGTCATTTAGTTCTTCATCCCACCACTCATTGCCCTTTCTCGCGTGCCCCATCTCCTACTTAACACATGTCACACATCTCTCTTGCACATACCAACACTGCTTCCCTATATATCTTCCATTCTTCACCCATTGTTTTAGCGTCATTTACTCTCATCTTTTTCCATTCTGCACTCAGTCTTTCCTGATATTTCATCACACAAGACTTTTCCAAGCTCACTTGCTTTCACCACCCTCTTCTCATATCATTTACTCTTTTATAAAAACCTCCACAAATCTTTACCTTTTCCTCCACATGTCACACATCTCTCTTGCACGTACCAACACTGCTTCCCTATATATCTCCCATTCTTCACCCACTCCTTTAGCTTCATTTACTCTCATCTTTTTCCATTCTGCACCCAATATTTCCTGATATTTCATCTCACAAGACATTTCCAAGCTCACTTGCTTTCACCATCCTCTTCTCATATCATTTACTCTTTTCTAAAAACCATTACAAATCTTTACCTTTTCCTCCACCTGGTAACGATCATACATCCTGCTAGCTGACCCTCTCGATATATTCATGTCCAAGAGTCTATCTCTTGCTTGGTACACCTATCATTCATTACATAACCCAATAATGACCACATACCACCTTTCTCACTCACCCACATATACTTATGTATGTCCCTCTTTTTAACCCATTCACTGCAACAGGATGATTTATGGCATAACCCCTACTGTGTTGCAGTAATTGAGAAAATAAAAAACATGTTATTAGACATATTTAGTAATTAAAATGAATACCATTTCTCTTTCTGATAGCAACATTGTAGGTCTTGTATGGATATGGCTATTCACTCTGCACCACCAAATCATGATGACCCAGAGTTATTATTTTTTCCTCATAATCTTCTTGTGAAAATGTAGTATTAGCTTTTTTTGGATAATTTTTTCATTGGATAACTTTTTATTATTATCTATAATCACTGTTTCCCATGTTAGCGAGATAGCGCCAGGAAACAGATGAGGAATGGCCCATCCACTCACCCACACACACATATGTATACATAAATGCCCATATACACACATATGCATACATGTACATACATATACATACACACACAGAGACTTGTACATATGTACACATGTACATGTTCATGCTTGGCTTCATCCATTCATGTTGCTACCCCGCCCCACAGGAAGCAGCACCGCTGTTATACTAGATCACTTAGATTACTGTCTCCTGTGTCAGCAAGGTAGCACCAGGAAACAGACAAAGAATGGCCCATTCACTCATATACACATATATATTTATAAATGCCCATACCTGGACATATACATACATGTACCAGGAAGTACCAGGAGAGACTGAGTACAGAATGGAAAAAGGTGAGAACAAAGGACGTAAGGGGAGTGGGAGAGGAATGGGATGTATTTAGGGAAGCAGTGATGGCTTGCGCAAAAGATGCTTGTGGCATGAGAAGCATGGGAGGTGGGCAGATTAAAAAGGGTAGTGAGTGGTGGGATGAAGAAGTAAGATTATTAATGAAAGAGAAGAGAGAGGCATTTGAATGATTTTTGTGGGGAAATAATGCAAATGAGTGGGAGATGTATAAAAGAAAGAGGCAGGAGGTCGAGAGAAAGGTGCAAGAGGTGAAAAAGAGGGCAAATGAGAGTTGGGGAGAGAGAGTGTCATTAAATTTTAGGGAGAATAAAAAGATGTTTTGGAAGGAGATAAATAAAGTGCATAAGACAAGGGAACAAATGGGAACTTCAGTGAAGGGGGCTAATGGGGAGGTGACAACAAGTAGTGGTGATGTGAGAAGGAGATGGAATGAGTATTTTGAAGGTTTGTTGAATGTGTTTGATGATAGAGTGGCAGATATAGGGTGTTTTGGTCGAGGTGGTGTGCAAAGTGAGAGGTTTAGGGAGAATGATTTGGTAAACAGAGAAGAGGTAGTAAAAGCTTTGCGGATGATGAAAGCCGGCAAGGCAGCAGGTTTGGATGGTATTGCAGTGGAATCTATTAAAAAAGGGAGTGACTGTATTGTTGACTGGTTGGTAAGATTATTTAATGTATGTATGACTCATGGTGAGGTGCCTGAGGATTGGTGGAATGCTTGCATAGTGCCATTGTACAAAGGCAAAGGGGATAAAAGTGAGTGCTCAAATTACAGAGGTATAAGTTTGTTGAGTATTCCTGGTGAATTATATGGGAGGGTATTGATTGAGAGGGTGAAAGCATGTACAGAGCATCAGATTGGGGAAGAGCTGTGTGGTTTCAGAAGTGGTAGAGGATGTGTGGATCAGGTGTTTGCTTTGAAGAATGTATGTGAGAAATACTTTGAAAAGCAAATGGATTTGTATGTAGCATTTATGGATCTGGAGAAGGCATATGATAGAGTTGATAGAGATGCTCTGTGGAAGGTATTAAGAATATATGGTGTGGGAGGCAAGTTGTTAGAAGCAGTGAAAAGTTTTTATCGAGGATGTAAGGCATGTGTATGTGTAGGAAGAGAGGAAAGTGATTGGTTCTCAGTGAATGTTGGTTTGTGGCAGGGATGTGTGATGTCTCCATGGTTGTTTAATTTGTTTATGGATGGGGTTGTTAAGGAGGTGAATGCAAGAGTCTTGGAAAGGGGGGCAAGTATGCAGTCTGTTGTAGATGAGAGAGCTTGGGAAGTGAGTCAGTTGTTGTTTGCTGATGATACAGCGCTGGTGGCTGATTCATGTGAGAAACTGCAGAAGCTGGTGTCTGAGTTTGGTAAAGTGTGTGAAAGAAAAAGTTTAGAGTAAATGTGAATAAGATCAAGGTTATTAGGTACAGTAGGGTTGAGGGACATGTCAATTGGGAGGTAAGTTTGAATGGAGAAAAACTGGAGGAAGTGAAATGTTTTAGATATCTGGGAGTGGATCATAGGGTGAGGGAGGGGGCAAAAGTTCTGGGAGCGTTGAAGAATGTGTGGAAGTCAAGAACATTATCTCGGAAAGCATGTTTGAAGGAATGTATGTTTGAAGGGTGTGTTTGAAGGAATAGTGGTTCCAACAAAGTTATATGGTTGCGAGGCATGGGCTATAGATAGAGTTGTGCAGAGGAGAGTGGATGTGCTGGAAATGAGATGTTTGAGGACAATATGTGGTGTGAGGTTGTTTGATCGAGTAAGTAATGATAGGGTAAGAGAGATGTGTGGTAATATAAAGAGTGTGGTTGAGAGAGCAGAAGAGGGTGTTTTTAAATGGTTTGGTCACATGGAGAGAATGAGTGAGGAAAGATTGACCAAGAGGATATATGTGTCAGAGGTGGAGGGAACGAGGAGAAGTGGGAGACCAAATTGGAGGTGGAAAGATGGAGTGAAAAAGATTTTGAGTGATCAGGGCCTGAACATGCAGGAGGGTGAAAGGCGTGCAAGGAATAGAGTGAATTGGAACGATGTGGTATACTGGGGTCGACGTGCTGTCATTGGATTGAAACAGGGCATGTGAAGCGTCTGGGGTAAACTATGGAAAGTTGTGTGGGGCCTGGATGTGGAAAGGGAGCTGTGGTTTTGGTGCATTATTACGTGACAGCTAGAGACTGAGTGTGAATGAATGTGGCCTTTGTTGTCTTTTCCTAGCGCTACCTCAAGCACATGCGGGGGGAGGGGGTTGTTATTTCATGTGTGGTGGGGTGGCAGTGGAAATTAATAAAGGCAGACAGTATGAATTATGTACACGTGTATATATGTATGTCTGTGTGTGTATATATATGTAGACATTGAGATGTATAGGTATGTATATTTGCATGTGTGGACGTGTATGTATATACATGTGTATATGGGTTGGTTGGGCCATTCTTTCGTCTGTTTCCTTGCGCTACCTCACTAACGCGGGAGACAGCGACAAAGCAAAACAAATAAATGAATATACTTATACCTATCAACATATACACATACATACATACACATACACAGACATATATACACATATACATATTCATACTTGCTTGTCTTTATCCTTTCCTGGCACTACCCTGCTCCACAGGAAACAGTTATTGCTACCCCCTGCTTCAGCAAGGTAGTGCCAGGGAAACAGACAAAAAAAAAAAAAAAAAAGCCTCATTTATTCATGCTCAGTCTCTTGCTGTCATGTGTAATGCACTGAAACAACAGCTTCCTGTCCACATCCAGGCCCCACAGACCTTTCCATAGTTTACCCCAGATGTTTCACATGCCTTGCTTCAGTCCATTAACAGCATGTCGACCCCAGTATACCACATCGTTCCAATTCACTATTCCTTGCATGCCTCTCAACCTCCTGTATGATCATGCCCTGATCACTCAAAATCTTTTTCACTCCATCCTTCCACTTCTAATTTGGTCTCGCACTTCTCCTTGTTCCCTCCACCTCTGACACATACATCCTCTTTGTCAATCTTTCCGCACTCATTCTCTCCATATGCCCACACCACTTCAACACACTCTCTTCTGCTCTCTCAGCCACACACTCTTTCCACACTCATTCTCTCCATATGCCCAAACCACTTCAACACACCCTCTTCTGCTCTCTCAGCCACACACTCTTTATTTCTACACATCTCTTTACCCTTTCATTACTTACTCGAACAAACCACTGCACATAGCATTTCATTTCCAACACAACCGCCCTCCTCTGTACAACCCTATCCATAGCCCAATGCCTTGCAACCATATAAGATTGTTGGAACTACTATTCCTTCAAGCATATCCATTTTTGCCCTCCAAGATAACGTTCCCTCCTTCCACACACTCTTCATCGCTCCCAGAACCTTTGCCCCCCTCCCCCCCACCACCACCAAATGACTCACTTTCGCTTTCAAGGTTCCATTCGCTGCTAAGTCCACTCCCAGATATCTGAAACACTTCAGATCCTCCAATTTTTCTTCATTTAAACTTAATCCCAATTAACTTGTCCCTCAACCCTACTGAACCTGATAACCTTGCTTTTATTCACATTTACTCTCAACTTTCTCCATTCACACACTTTTCAAAACTCAGTCACCAACCTCTACAGTTTCTCACTCAAATCAGCCACCAGAGCTGTATCATTGGTGAACAACAACTGACTCACTTCCCAGGCCCTCTCATCCCCAACAGACTGCGTACTTGCCCCTCTCTCCAAAACTCTAGCACATACCTCCCTAACCACCCCATCCATATACAAATTAAACAATCATGGGGACATCACACATCCTTGCCACAGACTGACCTTCACTGGGAACCAATCACTCTCATCTCTTCCTACTCTCACACATGCCTTACATCCTTGATTAAAACTTTTCACTGCTTCTTGCAGCTTACTTCCCACAACATTTCTATCAACCTTATCTTATGCCTTCTCCAGATCCATAAGTGCTGCATA
Organism: Panulirus ornatus; assembly: GCF_036320965.1. Classification (NCBI taxonomy): domain Eukaryota; kingdom Metazoa; phylum Arthropoda; class Malacostraca; order Decapoda; family Palinuridae; genus Panulirus; species Panulirus ornatus. Next base: position 42,816,928 of record NC_092239.1, on the reverse strand, counting down.
CAAATCCATCTGTTTCTCTGTAAGTATTTGTCACACATTCTTCAAAGCAAACACCAGATCCACATATCCTCTACCACTTCTGAGACCACACTGCTCCTTCCCAGAGTGTAAGTATTTGTCACACACTCTTCAAAGCAAACACCAGATCCACATATCCTCTACCACTTCTGAGACTGCACTGCTCCTTCCCAGACTGACACTTTGTACATACTTCACCCTCTCTATCAATACCCTCCCATACAATTCCCAGGAATACTCAACAGACTTATGCCTCTGTAGTTTGAACACTTGGCTTTATCCCCTTTGCCTTTGTACAATGGCACTGTGCATGCATTCCACCAATCCTCCCTGATCCATACATACATTGAATATCCTTACCAACCAATTAACAGCACAGTCACCCCATTTCTTGAAAAATTCTACTGCAATACCATCCAAACCTGCTGCCTTGCCAGCTTTCATCTTCCACAAAGCTTTCATTATTTATTCTCTCTTAACCAAACCATTCTTCCTGACCCTCTCACTTGCACATCACCCTGACCAAAACACTCTACATCAGCCACTCTGTCATCAAACACATTCAACAAATCATCAAAATACTCACTTCATCTCCTCACTTCATCACTACTTGTTACTGCTTCCCTCACTTCATCTCCTCACGTCATCACTGCTTGTTACTGCTTCCCTCCTTGCCCCCTTCACCGATGTTCCCATTTGTTCTTACACACATTATTTACCTTGTTCGAAAACATTTTTATTCTCCTTAAAATTAAATGATACTCTCTCTCTCCTACTCTCATTTGCCCTCTTTTTTAATCCTTGTACCTTCGTTTCTTTTTATACATCCTTTCTTTTATGCATCTCCCAGTTATTTGCACTCATTCCATGTAAGCATCATCCAAATGCCTCTCTTTTCTCTTTCACTAACAACTTTACTTCATCCCACCACTCCCCCTTTTTGTCTGTTTTCCTTGCGCTACCTCTCTGAAGCATGGGGTGGCGATGCTGTTTCCTGTGAGGCTGGATAACACAAGGAATGGATGAAGGCAAGCAAGTATAAATATGTACATGTGTACATAAGTCTGTGTATATGTATGTATATGTGTATATGCTGATATGTTTATGTATGTATATATGCATGTATGGGCATTTATGTATATAGTGAGGATGAGCGGATGGGCCATCCTTCATCTGTTTCCTGGCGCTACCTTGCTGATGCAGGAAATGGCAATCAAGTATAATGAATATAATTGATATATATATATATATATATATAAGTTTGAAATCCTCCAAGAGAATGTGAAGGACATATGAAACTTTGTCAAATAAAGCAAGTGATTTGTTAATTAGATAAAAAGAACTGAACTGCTAAAGGCATTTAGAATGAATAGCATTATTGGAATGAAATATTTAAGCTAGAGAGACAGGAATTTAACACATATAGAAAGAAGCAAGGTAAAAGGAACAATCTGTTAAGAAGAAATCTTTTGAAGTGTGTGTTCAGTAGGCAATGTTTTGCATTTATCACCCACCATGTAGCAGGCAAATGAATTAGCCAAGCAATTGAAAAAGATTATGGTACACACCGTAGAATTAGCATTAGATTAATAATTGCTGCTTTTTTTTTTTTTTTTTTTTTTTTTTTTTTTTTTTTTTACTGTACTTTCAGATCTCAAATCACCATATTAAAGAGTTAGAGAGAAAGCTCCCTTGTCGTGATCATAGACAGCATCAGAAAGGCAAGAAGCATGCTGCAAAGGAAGCATCTGTTTTCAGCGATGAAGATTTTGAGAAGATGAATGAAGAATGGTTACGACTGTATTAATTCTGCTCTTCAAGATATAGCAAATTTACTGACACATTTGGTGATCCAAATGTAGAAAATGTTCGTAAGGTGTCCTTGTTATTTACAGGTAATGCATGGGGGCAATTGATATATGCTGAAATTGCTGGTAATTGTTCTATTTCATTGTTACATATATATTGTTAATATAAATATGTGTGTGTGTGTGTCTGTATAAGTAGTCCGTATGACTAGAAATTTGCACAGATGTATCGCTGCTTGTATTTCAGAATATGAAGAGGGCTGTATTAGAAACATATAATCTCTGCAAACTACTTGCATGTTTTGATAATCTTATTAAAAGAAGTAATTCTTTGAGTACGAACTTATGAAAGATGGGAAAGGGAGACTGCCCTCACATTTAAGTCAGCTGATTATTGAAATAACTGCTGCTTCAACTGTAGATATCAGCTTAGTAATTTATTTCTTTCTTTTCACTGTAACTTATGTTGTTTTAATCTCACAAGTTGATTTCTTAAATATCTGATGCCAAAAATCCATTCTTGAAAATTTCCAAATGAGTTGTGATGCATGCCATTTAGAGAATCAATCAAAATACTCATGTTATTCACTGTGATTGAACATGATTGAAAAACTGTTGAATATTGTTTCTTAAATGATACATAGATTATGTATCTGTAGTTAGTAGAAATTTGTGGTTGGTATATTTTGATATTACAGATTTGCTAGGCCTGATCCTGGCATGAACCCATGTCCTTAGATGGCCAGTCCCACTCTCTGTGACTCCTTGGTTGATGTATAATTACCAAAAAATTTTTGTCTTCATCTTCATTACAATGCTTTGAAGATCTTTCTCTTTTGTTTCTGAAAATTCGAAGGCATAGTTTGTATGACATCAGTAATGTGTTTTGATTTGGCTTAATTCTGGATTATTTTGATAGCCTTAGGAGAGCTTGCTAATGTTTAGTGTGTAACTTACATTTCCATCCTTTTAACACTATTTGGAATGGCTTTGAATGATAGACTAACAGGTAGGATTGTTCTGTTTGTCTTTGTGAGTTCACTTATAATAGTAACATTATGGCATTTTCTCTATGGCTCTGAATATGACTTTTATAACCTAGTACCGTCACCAATGTATGCATTTGTCATTACTAGATACTTGTTTCTTATTTTGTCATTTGTTATTCTTTGCTTTATGATTTATGCTTGTGTTAATTCTCATTCTCGCACTTGATTTTCAGAGTTGGCACAATTGATGGAAAAAGGAGAAATAAGTTCCCATACTGTGGATATAAAAATGCCCTAAACCTGTGAATCAAAAATTTGTGAAGTTAAAATTGGGAGATTATCAAAACAACTTGTAAAGAAACCTCAGTTAGAAACTATTGTAAGAAACATTCAGACTTTACAGAACTATAGTAATGTTTGGGCATGACAAAGTGATTGGTGAGTGTGTGCTTGGCTTGACAGCGGCTGTAGTATCATATTATCTTGTATGGGTTGTTGGACTTCCTTTTATGGACGATGATAGTATGTTAAGACCCTTTTTCCCTTATCCTATATATGCCATTGTTGTTCCTACTGTTATCCTCATGTTTCTGTTAACACTCACAGGTATTTATATTGTATGGGCTTTATGTAAAGCTGACAGAATTGAAAAGAGCAAATCAAAATCGTTGTAACTAAGAATTGGGATTTGCTACACTCTAGGATCTTATGCATAGTTTATGTTCATAATTGGTTTTATTACTGAGGTATTCATGATATTAGCTGTAATCTGTTTTCATAAAGGTTTTTTTTAGAACTAGTCTAAGAGTGGTGTGGACTTTGAATGGAATACTGTATTATTTTTACTTAAGTATTATTTAGTGTCCAATTTTCACTAATTGTAACTTTAATCATGTCACGTTGGATTATTGTTGGCATCTCGGGGGTCACAAATGGTGGAAAATCAACTCTGACCAAGAGGTTGCTGGATGTCCTGCCAGACACTACAAGACTCATCTGCCAAGATGATTATTTCTATCCTGAGGATTCACCCCACCATGTTCCTTGTCCAGGTGGCTTGGATCATCACAACTGGGATATCATTTCAAGTATGGATATGACCAGAATGATGAAAGAAATAAGGGAGATTATACATTCCAATCCAAAACCCAAGCTAAAAGCTCTAGAACCAGGGGACGTCTCCTATAAGGCATCATCATCTTTAGTAAGTGATGTTACTGCAGGAACTTTACCAGTTCTGCTCTTAGATGGATTTCTGCTCTTTGGTCTCACTGAATTAACAGAAATGTGTGACTTCTGTTTCTTTTTTACCCTGAGCCGTGAGCAGTGCTGGGATAGAAGAAAAATTCGAAATTATGAACCTCCTGATCCTCCTGGTTATTTTGAGCATTGTGTTTGGCCAATGTATGAAGCCCACTTAGACTATGTGAAGAAGAATGTCCCAGATGTGATATTTTTGGATGGTATGGAAGATTCTTTTCAGATGGTTTGCCAGCAGATAGAGACAGCTTCTAAAGTATCTCCCTCAACATTCATACCAAGTGGGCAGATGGTGAAAATTGGTGTACATGGAAAGGAACGTCAGAACTCAAGATAAATTTAATTATGTGGTTTTTCACATGCAGAATACTAATTCTAAAGCCAATGAAGTGAGGATACAGTGAAGATGGATTGCTTAGAATGGAGCTTTAACCTTGAAATAGAATTTTGTTTTGTAAGATACAAAAATCTGGAGAAATGAGCATGTCATGGTACAAATAGTAGTTCAGTAGATGGTGACAAGATAGAAAAGTTTGATGATTTTGCAGAGAAAGGAAATGTTCTCAGAACTTTACTAGAGTCTTACAAACTAGGGTAAGTTTTTGTAAAGGAGGAAACAGTTTTTTTAAGGGACATTTGAAAAAAAAATTTTGTGTCAAGAAATGTTTGTGATAATTGCCTGGCTTATTTAAAGAAAACAAAAAAGACTTGGCAGGAATTTGGCAAGAATCCAAAAGATATAGAGTGAAGAGTACTGATGTGGGTACATGAGGAGTTGCTGTAGAATATACATTTTATTGTATGATGAAAATTTATGATTTTAAAAGAATGAATGATAAAGGACAAGTAAGTATGTTTAATAACTTAGTTCTAGGATGGTGAATATTATTGTAAGATCAAGAAAATCATAAGTAATGTATTAAAACTTGGTGGCATGTCAAAAAGATGTATTTAGAAGAATTTTGGAATAAATAATGTGCATGTAGTTAGTTTTAGAATAGTAAATATAAAGACTGAAGTGGCATTTTTGGCCCATTTTGCACATGACAGATGTCAGGATAGCTTGTATGGACATTAATGCAGCACACTTCAGAAATATTGAAGCAATGCAGAATATTAATGTTAAATGATAAACATAATAGCTTTATAGATTCTTTTATGACTCATATCAGGATCCTGTGAAGTATGCTTAATGGCATTACTTAGGCTTAACAGTGTAGGGACACATTATGTACCCATAGTCTTCTTTCAGACAAAAATTTTTTCAGACCTTCCTCCAGTTGTATACCACCTAGAGTTTGTCAGGTTGGTTTATAGAGTCTTGCTTACCTGTTTGCACATGGTGAGTGGTTTCTTCCACAGCATGATTGATGGTATCTTCACTTGTACAAAAAAAGCAAATATTCTAATGGCTGTCTATCTAGACTTATTGCATACCATGAGCCAGAAACATCTTTACTCTGGACAAGAGGGTACACATCATCATTCTCCACAGTAAGGTGCTAGACTCCACTACTCAGTAGCTTTATCACTAGATTTAACTTTATTCTTGAATGTAAGGTGTACACTCAATATTACTGGTTTCATCTCTTGTCATGTAATCATCCCAAGATATCTCAGAATATGACCTACTAAAGTAAAACCTGTGTTATCGGAAGAGCTTAGGGTAAATTAGTAGTTTTGGATAATAAGATTACATTTATTCAAGGGTTTTTGATATATTAAATTACTTAAAAATATTTTGAAAGAATTTACACATTCTTGATATTATGAAATAATTTAAATACTTGTAAATATCTTGCTAAGAGGAAACATTGATAAATGGAAACAAATGGCATTGAAATCCATTGTAAATGCTGCCTTAGACTTGCTTTCAGCAAGCATATTGCACAACTCCATCTCTTTTTTTTTTGAGTCTTAAAAACATTCCTCTTGCATTTTGTGCAAGACATAGTAGATGGGTTGTAGGAGCTGTTAGGCAATTGCTGACCGTGTTTGAAAGGGCCATTATCCACATTAGTAATCCAGGATGCACAAAATACACAATGTGCAAGGACAGTACACAACACTGTGCCATGAAGCACATAGGAGACAGTAAACAATCACCAGTGCCAAAAACATTGGGTAGTGAGTACACTAATTGCTGCAGTATGGTGTGTGGTTACAAGTTGAAATATTTTCAAGTATCATTAAGTTTTTTATGATAGTGGGTTTCCAACTGAAATAGAAAAAAAATATGTTGTTTTGAACGCTGTTGGCTCGAATTACAGATGACAGAGGTTTTACTCTATTCTCCTTAGCTATGGTGATGCCAGAGTATTTCCACTTTTGCTTGTATTAAACTACATATTGGCATTTACAGTATTTTGATATATATTACACAGTGTTAGCAAAGCTTTGATAATGTATCAATAAATGAGCTAATTTACATATGAGGAGGGGGTTCTGCACCTTGGGTCCCGTCCATGAACATTCTTTGTCGTCAAGTAACCCATTCAGCCTTTGTAAATTGCTAGCATTCACTGGTTAGTTTATCACAATCATGCACCACACAGACACTAAACCAGTACTTTTTCACATCCTTTCAAACCTTTTGCTCAGATTTTTGCCATGGCTTCTGGTTACCCTGGTGCTGCATTTCTTGAAGAACTGTTCGCTGTCAATCTCGTCCAGCTGATTTAAAAACTTTATGGGCTTTGTCAGATCCCCCTCATTCTCTTTACTTTCATGGTGGGTAGCATGGTACCCCATGGTCAGTTCTTTGTACTCCTTTAGGTGTGGTGGACAGACGTGTGAGGCATGATCCAGTTTTGGCCTGATGTATGTGGTGAATGATTTACCACCATGTCCTTGTCCATATATTTTAATGCAATTCTTACATTGGCCAGCAAACAGTTTGAATCTTTCATAACTCATGTGTATCTTTAGTTATAGATAAAGCACATTGAAGATCCCAAGGTCTCTCAACTTGAAAGCAGGTTTTTCATTGACTGAATCAGAGTTTTTTAAGAATCCATATAAAGGTCAGGGTGATAAGGAAGTGGGAAATAAGAAAAAGCCACATTTTTATTCCCTAGCACTTTAATGTAAAGCAACAATTGTGAGCCTACAGACTGTACAGGTTAAGTTGGTGGTTAAGCTGCATGCTAAACCATATAATGAATTACAATATAGGGCATACTGTGGCTGGTAACACAGGTGAGAATGGAAACATGTGTTACACATCTACTGTCCCTTGATAAACAGGAAGACAAGAAAGCTTTCCTTTCTGTCAGTCATCAGTAGTATCAGAAGCTTTTTTGGCCTTTAGTAATACCATCACCCTGAATAATTTTTTGAAAGAACATCCATCTGCAAAGAATGGTGATATAAAAGTTATGTCTCTGAAGATTCTGAAATGAGGGGCTTTGCTATATAATGGTGCTTATTCTGTCATCTGTAAAGCATGGCAGACACTTTGCAATCTCTTTAACCTGACATTTATCATCCACCCTTTCTGACCATCCATTGTTCTCTAAATGGAGACACACATTGATATACAGTTTAACCTTAGCCAGAACTTGAAAAATTTAATAATATACCATTGAAACTTCCTCTGGTTGTTTCCCAAGCATCAAAAGAATTGAGTGGCTCAAGACCCATTACTTTGTTTAAGATTTTTATGACACTTTAACCATTTACTTAACCTCCCTCATAACTTAAAGAAAATTCAATCTTTGACCATAGAACTTCATACAGTTCTTTTGTAAGCATTTAAGGAATTTGATGGTATGAGATCCATAACTCATCTTCTTTTTATGCCATTTACAAAAAGTTAATCTGGTCCTTAACTTGAAGAAAATTAAATCTTTGGCCAAGAACCTTTACATAGTTATTCAAATGTTTGAATGGCAGAAAGCTTAACTCTACCATACTTTTTAAGCCACCTTTTAAAAGATTTAATCTGGTGAATATTAAAAAGATTTCACCTTTACCTGTGAAACCTACTACAGGTGTTTTTCATATTCTTCGGTCAATATTTCCATCCATTTTGTTTTATTATTCATAAATATGCTGTGTTGCAGACATCATAAGAGTTCCATAGAATACTTTTTTTTTTCATTATACTTGATCGCCGTTTCTCACATAATTGAGGCAGTGCCAGGAAACAGATGAAGAACTGCCCATCCACTCAAATACACATATATGTACATAAATGCCTATACACATTCATATACATACATATACATATACATGTACATTTTTTTTTTTCTTTTTTTTTGCTTTGTCGCTGTCTCCCGCGTTTGCGAGGTAGCGCAAGGAAACAGACGAAAGAAATGGCCCAACCCACCCCCATACACATGTATATACATACGTCCACACACGCAAATATACATACCTACACAGCTTTCCATGGTTTACCCCAGATCGCTTCACATGCCTTGATTCAATCCACTGACAGCACGTCAACCCCGGTATACCACATCGCTCCAATTCACTCTATTCCTTGCCCTCCTTTCACCCTCCTGCATGTTCAGGCCCTGATCACACAAAATCTTTTTCACTCCATCTTTCCACCTCCAATTTGGTCTCCCTCTTCTCCTCGTTCCCTCCACCTCCGACACATATATCCTCTTGGTCAATCTTTCCTCACTCATTCTCTCCATGTGACCATACCATTTCAAAACACCCTCTTCTGCTCTCTCAACCACGCTCTTTTTATTTCCACACATCTCTCTTACCCTTACGTTACTTACTCGATCAAACCACCTCACACCACACATTGTCCTCAAACATCTCATTTCCAGCACATCCATCCTCCTGCGCACAACTCTATCCATAGACCAAGCCTCGCAACCATAAAATATTGTTGGAACCACTATTCCTTCAAACATACCCATTTTTGCTTTCCAAGATAATGTTCTCGACTTCCACACATTCTTCAAGGCTCCCAGAATTTTCGCCCCCTCCCCCACCCTATGATCCACTTCCGCTTCCATGGTTCCATCCGCTGCCAGATCCACTCCCAGATATCTAAAACACTTCACTTCCTCCAGTTTTTCTCCATTCAAACTCACCTCCCAATTGACTTGACCCTCAACCCTACTGTACCTAATAACCTTGCTCTTATTCACATTTACTCTTAACTTTCTTCTTTCACACACTTTACCAAACTCAGTCACCAGCTTCTGCAGTTTCTCACATGAATCAGCCACCAGCGCTGTATCATCAGCGAACAACAACTGACTCACTTCCCAAGCTCTCTCATCCCCAACAGACTTCATACTTGCCCCTCTTTCCAAAACTCTTGCATTCACCTCCCTAACAACCCCATCCATAAACAAATTAAACAACCATGGAGACATCACACACCCCTGCCGCAAACCTACATTCACTGAGAACCAATCACTTTCCTCTCTTCCTACACGTACACATGCCTTACATCCTCGATAAAAACTTTTCACTGCTTCTAACAACTTGCCTCCCACACCATATATTCTTAATACCTTCCACAGAGCATCTCTATCAACTCTATCATATGCCTTCTCCAGATCCATAAATGCTACATACAAATCCATTTGCTTTTCAAAGTATTTCTCACATACATTCTTCAAAGCAAACACCTGATCCACACATCCTCTACCACTTCTGAAACCACACTGCTCTTCCCCAATCTGATGCTCTGTACATGCCTTCACCCTCTCAATCAATACCCTGCCATATAATTTACCAGGAATACTCAACAAACTTATACCTCTGTAATTTGAGCACTCACTCTTATCCCCTTTGCCTTTGTACAATGGCACTATGCATGCATTCCGCCAATCCTCAGGCACCTCACCATGAGTCATACCTACATTAAATAACCTTACCAACCAGTCAACAATACAGTCACCCCCTTTTTTAATAAATTCCACTGCAATACCATCCAAACCTGCTGCCTTGCCGGCTTTCATCTTCCGCAAAGCTTTTACTACCTCTTCTCTGTTTACCAAATCACTTTCCCTAACCCTCTCACTTTGCACACCACCTCGACCAAAACACCCTATATCTGCCACTCTATCATCAAACACATTCAACAAACCTTCAAAATACTCACTCCATCTCCTTCTCACATCACCACTACTTGTTATCGCCTCCCCATTTGCGCCCTTCACTGAAGTTCCCATTTGCTCCCTTGTCTTATGCTCTTTATTTACCTCCTTCCAGAACATATTTTTATTCTCCCTAAAATTTAATATCAACATATACATACGCATACACAGACATGTACATTTTCACACTTGCTTGCCTTCATCCATTCTTGGCGGAACCTTGCCCCACAGGAAAGAGCATCGCCACCCCTGCTTCAGCAAGGTAGTGCCAGGAAAATGGACAAATAACGCCACATTTGTTCATACTCAGTCTCTGGCTTTCATGTGTAATCCTCCGCAGACTTCTTCATGGTTTACCTCAGGCATTTCACATACCCTGGTTTGGTCCATTCAGTCCATTGATAGCACATCGACCCTGGTATACCACATTGTTCCAATTCATCCTATTCCTTGCATGCCTCTCACCCTCCTGCATGTCCAGGCTCCAATTGCTCAAAATCTTTTTCATGCCATCCTTCCACCTCCAGTTTGGTCTCCCACTTCTCCTTGTTCCTTCCACCTCTGACACATATATCCTCTTTGTCCACCTTTCCTCTCTCATTCTCTCTATATGTCCAAACCATTTCAACACACCCTCCTCTGCTCTCTCAACCACACTTTTTATTTCCTCTCATCTCTCTTATCCTTTCATTACTTACTTGATCAAACCACCTCACACCACATTTTGTCCTCAAACATTTCATTTCCAACACATCCTCCCTCCTCCATACAACCAGTCACTTGATTTTTGAAAACTTACATGTTATTAACTTTAAACACTGATGTAAGGTGATTACCAATGGCTTTATTCTTTATCATCAACTTCTGCATACTGCACTTTATTTTTAGGTGTTATTCAATAGTCATTATCCAAATCAGCAGCTTTGTAGACAAATGTTAATTATTTACATTCATATATTTTACCTTATGTACTCTACATAGGTGTAAGGTTACCTGTTGACTACCTTACTTGGCCAGTGATTTTATAGGGGCAAAATTCAAAAAAGTTTTTGAAAAATAACCTCATTTGTAAATGTTATATACTGCGGAGTTCTAATACATTTCAAGGGGAATTCCTTTGAAGGAACCAACAGAATACTTTTGAACATTGAAATCTTAAAGATTAGCATACGGTCATAACACTTGTCTGTGAGTTGTAAATCCATGCCATGGCATGCGGTTGGAAAGTCAAAGATAAAGATGATATTCATTGTAGAATTGCACAGGTTTTAACGGTGCAAACAAATTTCTAAATGTACTTTACAGAACTGTAAAAATACATAACAAAATCTTGATGAAAGACTGTATGCAGCTTTTAGAATGTGAGCCTTATGCAAAACCGAATGCTTTACCATGCTCTCAGGCTTTGGACAGATGTTATTCTATAATACCAGTGTATCTCCTGTAAAAATCAATTGCTGTGACAAAGCAAGTGGTAAAAGCCATCATCTTGAATTTATGCATGTTTTCATATAGTCAATGGTGGAGGGAACAAGAAGTGTGAGACCAAATTGGAGTTGGAAGAATGGAGTGAAAAAGATCTTGAGGGATTGGGGCTTGAACATGCAGGAGGGTGAGAGGAGTGCAAGGAATAGAGTGAATGGGAACTCTGTGGTATACTGGGGTAGACGTGCTGTCAATAGACTGAACCAGGGCAAGTGAAACATCTGGGATAAACCATGAAAAGGTCTGTGAGGCCTGGATGTGTTAGGGAGTTGTGGTTCTGGTGCATTACACCTGACAGCTAGAGACCAAGTGTGAACGAATGTGGCCTTTTTTGTCTGTTTTCGGTGCTACTTCGCTGATACAGGGGGTGGCAATGCTGTTTCCTGTGGGGCGGGGTGGTGCCGGGAATGGATGAATGCAATCATGAATATGTACATGTGTATATATGTATATGGCCGAGTATGCATATGTATATGTGTATATGTTGATAAGCATGTGTATGTGTGTGTATGGTCATGTGTGTTTAGGAGTGGGTGGGTCTTTCTTCGTCTGCTTCATGGCATTACCTCGCTGATGTGGGAAACAGTGATCAAGTATAATAAATGATTAAATAACTTACCTATGTGTAAATGTGTGATTTGCTTTTTAAGATTTGCTGTGGGAATTGTAGGAAAATTAAACATGTGTAGTGAAGCTTATTTTTGTAATAATTTGATGTTACAGCATTTTTGTAGACAATTTTTTTATGTATATCCAGGCTACCCAGACTCCACTTGCATGAGGTTACACTATGAGTGAGGAGTCACCTTTGACAAGGCTGTATCATTAGGGGTACAGCCTCATCAAAGAAATTTTCACTTCAAAGGAGTCCACATTTCCCCACTACAGGAAGTAGTGCAGCCTTGGACTGCAGGACTCGCCTAGAAAGGGGTCCTTGGGTGATTGTAAACAAAGAACAACTATAAAATATTCTGCAAACAGCAGTTAAATGTTAGGAGTAGCTTTAACTAATGAGATGTAAAACAGATTTTTGTACATTTCAAAGAATCAGACACTTCTGCACCAGTTATTGAATCACTTATGAAATCACCATCTTTGTAACTCATCTTGGCTATAGTAGTTTAGATTATAAATAGAAATTGAAAAAATAACTTTTCCTTACCATAACACAATACCTATTAGATTATTATTTTTTTTCTTTTTTTTTGTCTTAAGTGGTGGTCTACAGTTCTGAAGTTGAACCCACAGTATCTGGTCATCATTGACCTTAACTAATTGACATGACTTATTTGATGAGCTATCTTTGGGACACACCTCTCTGACCTCACAAAAGAATTTGCCCTTACAATCTGTAACACTTCTGTGACTCTCCAGCAAACATTGCCAAACATTATAGGAAGTCGGGCACAAGCAGGTGCTGCTGATATATCCAGAAGACAAAAGTCTGCACTCTCAGCAAATTGTTTTTACTACATAGGCATGTAGATATATGTTGGAAAATATTTTTGGTTGGATAGGTTAGCATATGAATTTCCTTAGTCTGGTGTACCAATTTCCTCCTATAAGATAAAATGTTGTTAACAAGATACATTTCTTTTTAAAGATTAGAATTAAATGATGACTTTTACTAGTGCATTCATATTTTATTAATATGTGCTAACTATATTTACAAGTGCTAAACTCAAAAGTTGGGTAATTTTTCTCATGGATAACTACCATCAATTAATAGAAAGCATTAGTTAACACTGCTTCAGCTCGGCCTCAAGGGTATTTGCTTTACTCTGGGTCTGCTCTCCTAAGTTGATATGTTGTGGCTGAAGAATGTATAGCAACCCATGAGATTCTAACTGGAATGTTCAATGAGAACTATTTCATGTGTGTTATAGCTGTAAATTAATGTTAAGAATTTTTTAGCTAATATTTCATGTTTCTGCTAGTAATTGTAAAGCTACACATTAATTGAGATGTTTTAAGATAAAGTGATAATGCAGTGCTTTTAAATGCTTTATATAAGTAAACTCTTAAAATTAAAGAAATGCTCAAAATTTGGCATAGAGAGAAGAGATTCATAGGTTATTTTCACCTGAATACATGACTAGTGTGTCACTGAGGTGGGCGTGAGTTACAACATTCCTCTGTTAGCAGAATACTTTAGTGCTGTCCCACGATTCCATCATTCCCATTGTTAAATATTCATCACCGGAATGATGTTTAGATATAGCACTATTTCTTATTTGGTTATGTTATTTTTAGCTTTGATTTTGCATAGATTTTTGTAGAAACTGTAAATCTTTTTTTGTATTATTTTCCAGTGGAAAAGAGGAAATATTGTCTGACAAGAAAGTGTTGGGATTATGTAAGTGAGATTGGAAAAGAGACTTGTTTGAAGAAATTCCAGTAGATTGAAGTATAGAATGGCAAATGATGAAAGTCAGTGAAGTTAGGGGAATGGGTGAGGAATGGGAGGTATTGAGTTGGTGGGATGAAGTGATGTTGCTAGTGAAAAAGAAAAGACAAACATATGGGCATTGCTTACAGGGAAGGAGTGCAAGTGACTGGGAAATGTATAAGAGAAGTTGGCAGGAGGTCGAGAGGAAGGTGCAAATGAGAGTTGGAGAATAAGAAGTTTTGAAAGGAGGTTAATAATGTGCTAAAAGCTAGAGAACAAATAGGTTCATTGGTGAAGGGAGGAAATGGGGAAAGTGGTTACAGTGATGAAGTGAGGAGATGGATTGAGTATTTTGAAGGACTGTTAAATTGGAGAAAGTGAATTGTTTTAGATACTTGGGTCAGAACATGGCAGTGAATGGAAGAAGTAAATCAAGGTGGGTGAGGGGTGAAGGTTCTGGGAGCACTGAAGAGTATGTTGAAAGAGGTATCATTGTCTAGGAAGGCAAAAAGTAAATTGGAAGGTATTAGTAGTTCCAACAATATTTCATGGATGATACAGAGGAGGTTGAATATGGTAGAAATGAAATGCTTGAGGAAAATATGTCATGTGAGGTGGTTTGACAAAGTAATAAGATGGTAAGAGTGGTTAAGAGAGCTGAAGAGGGTGTGTGAAAATGGTTTGGACACATGGAGAGAATGAGTAAGGAGAGGCTAACAAAGAGGATATATGTCAGAAGTGAAGGGAACAAGGAGAAGCAAGAGACCAAATTGGAGATGGAAGGATGGATTGAAAAATATTTCTAGTGACTGGTGCCTGAACATGCAGGAGGGTGAACAGTGTGCATGGGATAGCGTGAATTGGAATGATATCTATACAGGGGTAACATGCTGTCAATGTACTGAAGCAGGGAATGTTAACCAGCTTGGGTTAAATTGTGGATAGCTCTGTGGTGCCTTGTTGTGGATAGTGAGATGTAGTCTCATTGCATTGCACATGACGGCTTGAGAATGGATGCAAAAGAATGTGGTCTTTCTTAGTATGTTCCTGTTGCTACCTCTTTAATGCTGGAAATGGCGATTAAGTATGATGAATAAGAAAAACCATGAAGTCAGTGGTCAGAATTTTATGTTTATATACAGCTTCATGTAAATACCTTTTGTTGTAATTTGCAGTCACAACCATGACTGCAATCTCTTCATTCACTTTCAGCAGACTCCTACACTCATCAAAGTGACCTATTTTTTTGTCTAGCTCCTTTTATTTAACTAACTGAATTGCATTTGCATGCAAAAACAGTGGTACAGTAACTTTTTTTCAGAAGTGGTGTTGAATATTTCATGACTTTGAAAAACCCTTCACTTGTCTTATTTTCATAGCCAAGAGCATCTTATCACTAAAGTAATGGGGTTTAACAAGTTTCCTTCTTTTACATAATCATGGAAAACTGTAAATGATTTGGGAAATAGAAAAACAGGACATTATTCAAAGCATTAATTTGAGTCTTAATTATCCAATTCTTGGCATTTTTCTACGTTTTACTAGTAAATTGAGATTACTCAAAATATTCTGATTCATTTACTCGGGGAAGCTGAAGCAAACCATTTATAATCAACAGGAGCTTGAAACAGGCTTCCAATGTCAACATCGTTACCTAAGTTTACCTGGATAGCGCTTTACTGCCTTCAGTCCGACACCAACTTCTATCAAGTATGCACATTCAAAGCAGGTATTTAACTAGTTGTCACTATGTAGAAAATTCCTCTGAAAGGTTGGAAACACCTTTAGTCCTGCTACTTGAAAATTGGAGTATGAATCTTGATTCAAAGTGTTAG
Source organism: Panulirus ornatus (assembly GCF_036320965.1). Taxonomy (NCBI): domain Eukaryota; kingdom Metazoa; phylum Arthropoda; class Malacostraca; order Decapoda; family Palinuridae; genus Panulirus; species Panulirus ornatus. The sequence goes on along the minus strand of NC_092239.1, from coordinate 42,801,070 downwards.
GTGTAGATTTTGGCTTTGCAGAGTGTAATAAGAATTGCTTGGATTTAGTAACTACTCATTCTCATTTGAAATCAAACTTGGAACATACTCTGATTCCTCCCTAAATCGTGCCTTTACTTTAATTAAGAAAAGGATTGGCTATATGATGGGTTGAAGCTGCTTGTGAAAAATTGTCCCCATACCCAACACGGGTATCCATTTTCCTCTTAGTGTAAATCAGAAGGTGAGAATTAAATTCTCTAAACTACAGTTCCATCATTATGAAAATCACTGTCTAATTAAATGTTCATATAATGTGATATACCTGTTAGTGAGCTCTGACACTATTTGCCAGTTTACTTTGAGATTTATGCTATTGGGGTGCAACCATAATACCCTTCAAAATTTGAGAGGCTGTAGTCTAGCTCAGATGCAATGCCAGGGCCTTGGTTACGGCTGGATCAGAGATGGTCGAGTGCCCATTCCTGACATAATTTGTACATCTGACACTTGGACAGTTACGAAATATATTTTCATGAGATACTGACTGATGTAGCCGAGATTTGCATGGATACTTAATGACAAAAACACTAAAAACAGACAAAGACCATGGTGAACTTGCATGCCATGGCATATGACAGAATAGAGAGCTCCACATGCTCCTGATAAACTCAGTTGGGGTCCAAACCTCATCTTTAGTAGTCCCAAAGACCATACTCATCTCATAATACAGTAAGTACTTTGTTGACCGAAGGGCCACCGTATTGATATAGGACCCTTGGACAGGGTGTATGGAATGAAAATGGAAATGATGAATGGAAGTTATCGGAGGGTATTTAAAGAAAATTGGTATGGACAGGAGTGAATGAAAATTATCCGAGAAGAGGGAGAGAAGGATGTCTAGTTATGCTAACAGCAAGAGTATGGAAGGGTGTCACAGAGCTTGGAATGGATCAAAAATAGTGTAGGTGAATGGAAATATGCTTGAGTATGTGTATATCCACCAAGGAATATGAAGACTGTGCAAGTTAAGGATGAAATGAAGCATTTCTGGAGAAATTTGAATGACTATAAATATTTATGAGAGAAAGGGGGTTGTAATGGGTGATATGACTATGAATGTGAGATGTGATGATATTAGCGAGATGGTTGGTAAATGAGAAATGCCTGGAGTAAATGAGAATAGAAGTTATCTTGTGGATGTTTGTGCTGAGAGGGGTTTACTCCTTGCAAACGTCTTTTTTCAGCACAAGATTATCCACAGGTATACATGGATGAGAAGTGATGGAAGAGAAAAGCAAAAGTGTTTGCTTGCCTATGTGGCAGTGGATGAAAGATTGAGAAAGGCTGTGCTAGATGCGAGAGTTATGAGAGAAATCTTTGGAGACTGACCATTTTGTGGTTCTTTTAGGGGTAAGGATCAGGAGAAATGGAGGTATGGTGTAAGGAAGAATGAAGAAGTAAAAGTGTTGGCAAGTGAGAAGATGAATCAGGAAGAATGCAGGGAGGAGTATGAAAGGAGGTAGATATAGTGACTGAAAGTTTAGATTGAAGTGCAATAAATGTAGGGATGCAGTCATGTGTGAATGAGGCATTTAAAACATATGTAGAAAGATTGTTAAAGGTTGTAGAATTAGTGGTTGGATACAAGGTCATAAGATATAGGAATAAATAGGGAAATGCAAGGTGGATGGATGAAATTAGAAATGCTGAGGAAAAGAAAAATGCATATGGTAGATTGCTCCAAAGGAATGAACTAGTGGAAGTGCAGCAAAGGAGGAGGGAAGAATATACAGTGTGTAAGTGGAATGTTAAGAAGCTGATAGTGGAAAGCAAAGAAAGAGCAGATGAAGATTTTGAGAGAAAGTTGAGTGAAAAGTTTAAGGAAAATAAGAGATTGTACTGGAAGGAGGCAAAAAAGGAAGGTGGATGTAAGAGTGGAAATTTTAGTGTGAGAATTAAGGAAGAGATGCTGCTGTTTAAAAGGAAGGAGTGAAATTAAGATGGAAAGAGTCTTTTGAAGAATTTATGAATATGCAAGGTGAGGCAGCAGTTGTTACATGCGTGGTTAGGGAGGATGGAAGGAAGAGGATACGAGCACAAAAGCCTGTAGCAAGAAGGATGAAGGATGGAAAGGTACCTGGAGTGGGTGGGATTATGGCTGAAATGTTGGAGTATGGAGGAGAAAGTGTGATAGAATTGATGCATATAATATGCAAGTTATATGGAAGCAAAAGTTTGCCTGAGGATTGGCTGAAAGCTATTATTGTTCCTTTATTCCAAGGAATAGGTGCTAAGGATATATGAGCAATTATAAGGGAATGAGTCTGTTGATTATACCAGGAAAAAAGTATTGGAAGAGTGTTGATTGAGTGATGGAAATGAATAAATGCAGAATAAGTGAGGAGCAAAGGGGTTTTAGAAAAGATAGGGCATGGCTGGATCAAATTTTTGTAGTGAAGGCATCTGGAAAAATATCTATCAAAAGGTAAAAACCTATATGCATCTTTTATGGATCTAGAGAAAGCACGTGACTGTTGGGTGCAATGCTTTATGAGATGTGTTAAGGATATATGGAGTATTGGGACTACTGTTGGATGGTGTGAAAGCCTTCTATTCTATAGAGTAGCAGTTGCATGTGTAAAAGTGGATGAAGAGTCGAGCAAAAGTTTTGGTATATAAATGGGTGTGAGATAGGGCTTTGTGATGTCACCATGGCTTTTTAACATATGGATGGATGAAGTGATAAGAGAAGTGAAAGCAAACTACCGAAAGGGGGTGTAGAGATGGAGTGTAGTGGTGAGGTATGATGGCAAGTGACAAACCTGTTTGCAGATGATACTGTGATTATTGCTGAGAGTGAAGCAGAGTTGCAGAAGGTTGTGTGTTTTATGAAGTTTGTAGTTGTAGGTGAGTGAAGGTAAATGCAGGTAAAAGTAAAGTAATGGTGTTTGAAAGGAAATAAAGTGAAAGTAAAGATTTTGCAAAACCCTATAGAGTGAAAGAAGAAAGTGTACTTAAACAGATTGTAGATATGGATTGGTAGAAAGACTGGAAGAGGTGAAAGAATTTAAGTATATAGGAACTATCTTGGGTATTTTTGATGAGATAAGGGAGAGAGCAATACAGGTTAGAAGAGTCACTGGATTTCTTAATAGAATAATAAAGGGTAGAGGTGCAAGTAAGTGAAGAAATGATTCAGGGACAGCATACTCACGGCGGCCAAGAATCCAGGCTGTGGAAGTAAGGTATTTGAGAAGAGCATTTGGTATGACAAAATGAGATTAAAAAAGAAATGAAGGGGTGTATGAGAGATGTTGTAAGGCAGGGAATGAATGGTAGATTGTTAGAGAGGGTGAAACGTAATACTTTGAGGTGGTTTGGGCATATGGAAAGAATGCAAGACAGGGAATAAACATGGAGAGTGTATGATAATACAATTAAAGGGGTTGGTGTGAAAGGAAGACCACCTGTGACGTGGAAGAATAATGGAGGAAGAGAAATTACGGAAAATGTGTGGAATGATATATGTGAGGGAAGCATGTAAGATAGGGATAAGTGGAGACTTTTGCCATGGCCTCCCCCCTTGATGGGATTTCCCAGAGGGATTGGGTATCAGAGATGGAACCAATGTGGTGTTGTAGGAACAACTGGAGCACTCTTTTAACCAGCAGATCTATCCTTAGCATTATGTCTGGTGTCTTTTTATCATTTATCTATCTGACCCATCATCTACTTGATAACATCATTACTCTGTAAGGAGTTTGGTATAACTTCATAAGTGGGCTTCTTTAAGGCAGTATGTGAGAAGTTTGATGAAGCAGTGCATGCTGTTGAGGTTGTTTTATGTTTATTTGGTTGATTTTGCAAAATTACTTTTTAACTAGAGCATATTTTTACTTAATATAAGGACTTAGGCAGACATTAGGTATTACCAGACATTGCCTTAAGTGAAGAGTCATCTTTGGGAATGTTGTATCATCAGGATGCAATCACATCAGAGCCTCTCACCCCAGAGGAATCCGTCCTTTCCATGCATTGATTGCAGTGTAGCAGTGGGCTGCAAAAACTCCTGAGGAAAAGGTCCTTGTATTATAATTGTACATGTCATACAAGTTCAAGATTGTGTTCAATCTGCACCTATCAGTGAGGTAGACTGATTTTTATTTTGGTGACTGTAGACCTATCAAGCCAAACATCACCCCTATCATGGGAATGGACCTTTGATTTTGGATTATTTTTTAATATTCCATGAATTTGAAAGATACTATTTCACTTTTGCTCTCCATTACTGTTTTCCTGCTGTGTATGACAAGCATATATTTCATTCCATATCATCTGCAGTTCAATGAATTATTTTCCTAGGTTAAAAAAACACATGAATACATTTATGATAAACTTTACTGAATGCTCATACAACCAACTGCTTGTACAAGATACATTAAGATCAATAAAGCACTTCATAAAATGTTTTTGGTAATATAAAGCTCTTTGTGAGATGCCACGCACCTGAAGCATGATACAATAGCAGAAGAAAATGAAAAATATCTACAAGTTCACTGCCTCCACTATGTTAACTGTAGCTCTATGCAAATATCTGTAGCGTGGCACATTTAATGTGTGGCAAAAAATTTTATTATCCTTTACCTACCTGACTTTGCTACAAATTCTTTTAAAGACAAACTAACTTACATCTAATGCTACATGTAATTTCTTGGATTTTCAATATTTTTTACATTTGGTACTATTTTCCAGCTAAGAGTTCATTCTTATCTATCTATTGGCAAAGCCTGGACATTAGGAGAAAATCTCTAACCTTGCTACCTCAAATGAGTTCCACCTAAGAAATCTTATATTTACCAAAACTGTCTTCACAGACAATAATATCTATTATGGTACGTTTATTCCATTTCTGTTGTCTCATACTGCCACAACACAAACGCACATGCTATTACTCCTTACTGTGCCTCACAGGTTCATCTATGACCCATGTCTTGCTTGTCTTCCAGAAGTCAATAATACCAAGTTTGGTCTGACTTGCACACATTTTCACTGAAATGGCTAGCATGTCCAATTTGGTAAAAGTTTGTTTTAACTATGAGTTTTGCTTCAGAGTGTCTTGGATGGTTTTACTGTAACCTACATCTGGTTGGTTTAAGAGTGTTTCATCATAGGCCATATTAGCAGTGCCTTGCAGGGTTTCTGTGTTAACAGTGTCTACTGTATCTTGGAGTCTGTGTGAAAAGTGCCTAATGTATCTTGCAGGGTTTTTGTATTAAAAGTCTATTATAATTTGCAGGGATTTTATGTTAATGTGTGAAGTGTATTTTGGATTCTGCAGAATTTTATGCTAGTATTCTAGTAAATGTTGTAGGGTTTATGTTAAAAGTCCTAGTGTATCTTGCAAAGTTTTTGTGTTAATGTCTAGTGTATCTTAGTCTAGTGTGGTTTGTGTTAACAGAGTCTAATGTAACCTGCAGGATTTTTGTTTTAAAAGCATCTGTTGTATCTTGCAAAGTTTTTAGTGTAGCCCACAAGGTTGTTGTGTTAACAGTATCCAATGTATTTTGCACAGTTTTTGTGTTAGTCTACAGTTTACCTTTCAGAGTTTTAATGTTAACACTGTCTACTGTACCTTGCATAGGTTTTCTCTTAAGTGTCTTGCAAGATTTTTGTGTTGAGTGTATGGTGAATCTTGCATTTTTTTTGTGTTAACAGTGGCTAACATATCTTGTAGGGCTCTAGTGTTACCATTAACTAGTGTACTTTGCAGGGATTTTTTGTGTTAACAGTGTCTAGTGTATCTTGCAGGTTTTCATGGTAACAGTGCCTTATGTATATTGCAAGTTTTTTTGGTAAACAGCATCTAGTGTATCTTGCAGGGTCTTGGGGTTAACAGCATTTATTGTATCTTGTGTTTTTTGTATTAACTATGTCTAGTGTATCTTGCAGGGTTCTTATGTAAACAATGTCAAGTGTATCTTGCAAAGTTTAACTCGGAAGCAAGTTCTGCCAAGGATAGTCATTCTGAACAATATCATTATGCTGTATTGTTTACAATATGTAAATAATTTAAGGTTAACTACATTCTGGATTTGGTTTATGTCCACTAAAGATTGTCAAATATATACAACACACTCCAGTTTGCATGGTCTCTACAAGATAGTTTTCTCATTCCCTACTATGTTCATTTATGACAAGTTTCGGACACTGTGTGTTGTTTGTGGGAGTAAGAATCAATCAATAATGACTGATTTAAATCTAATAAATACTGAGAAATTATGACATTTTCAAAGCATGTTTCCACCACATATTTCTTTCTCTGTTTTCTATTTCTTGTGGATAGGTAGCTAGGAGGCTGATCCTAGCCAAATGTCTCTGCAATGCATGGATGTGAAAATTTAATAGTACAGACCTCCCTAAGTTCCAGGATGACATGCCTGAATACATGGTGCGAATATATATATTCTATGTAAAAGTGCCACACTTCATTGTACTCTCTGGTACTTCAGTCCCAAGTGTCACATTGTAGATTGATGTGACTGGGATAGCAAAGTACAATGGTAGATACAGAGGTATCACCAGTACATTGTAGTACAATATCAGGTACAGTAATGTCACTAGTGAACTGTTGTGCAGCAACAGATACAGTGGTGTCACTGGTACAGCATAATTATAGCAACACTCATACTAGTACATTATAATGCAAAACTAGATACACTAGTGCCACTAGTACAGTATATAATACAGTACTAGATACACTGATGTCACCAGCACAAAATGGTGCAGAATTTGATTCACTGGTATCACCAGCACTCTGTAATGAACCATGTTAGAAAATGGTGTCAATAGTACATTGTAGTGCAGCACTAGATACATTTGGTGTCATGAGGACAGTATAGTGTAAGACTAGCAACAAAGATGTCACTAACACAGAATATTGTACAGCATCTGGCATAGTAAAGGATATCAACTAATTTAATGCAAATTTTACAACTGATTTTCCACAATAGTCAAGAGGCAAATCTGTAACAACACTATAGTCAATTGGAAATAAAGTTTAAGGATTCTTGTTAACTCAATTAAAGTGGATGGGGAAATAGCAAAGCAAAACCAAGAGTTAAAGCAATTTAGTTGATGTTCATCATTTCAACTGGAAGAAACTAATTTTTGATAATATATCAAATTAATTGCCAAAGGAAGGCACTGAAAACTATGCTCAATAAGGGAATTAATATTGGCTGCAGTAAGCGTCATGAGGAGAAAGTGAGAGGCAGATGCCAAACACAACTATGATTGATGCCTTGAAGGTTAGGTGCAATGTTGGCACCAGTTTTCCTAATTCTACAGGAACTTGTGCAGGACATATGGAAGTATGAGAAGTGGCAGGAAGAGAGAGGTGGTGACAGCTCCAGAGAAGTTGCACAGGATGGCATTGCAGAAACACACTTCACCAGTGGGAGAGATCCTCTCGGCCTGCTGACATGCGTCTGGGTATGTCTTATCTGCACACCCACGCTTGGAGTCTACTAACCCAGCTGTAGAAAATATAGTAGGTCAGTTGTAGATGGGAGTGTGGAAAGAATCAGAGAATGGATAAAGTACAGGAAGTAACATCAGCTGGGAGTATGAGAGATTGATTAGGTCAGTTGTAGTTGGGAGTGTGGAAAGAAACAGAGAATGGATAGAGTACAAAAAGTAAAATCAGCTGGGAATGCAAGAGATTACTGACATGGGTAGGTAAGCTGGTAACGATGGTTAGTTAAAATCCTGTTTGATGTCATTTTTGAAGACTGCTGGATCTGTGGATGATGCCAATGATTTTTTTTATTAGAACTATGAATGAGAATATCCAGAAGAGAAATCAGAGAACATGAATTCCATCACAAACATACAGATAACAGTGAAGACATATGAAGCTCATGGAGAAAGGTTCTTTAAAAGAATTATATCAATGCACTTTGCATCACAATACAGATATACTGCAAATCATACATTTAAATGCACCATATTGATCATATCAAACACCTGCAGTATGATGCAGTCATAATTTTCCTTATATTTTATATTTATTTATTTTATTTATTATACTTTGTCACTGTCTCCTGCGTTAGCAAGGTAGCGAAGGAAACAGACGAAAGAATGGCCCAACCCACCCACATACACGTCCACACACGCACATATACATACCTATACTGTATTTCTCTCTTGTGTCTCCTCTGATGATGTGATTAATACACGAAAGTGCACTTGGGAACTTATCGTGTTTCATTTTCCCCTTGGACTCTTAGGAATATACTTGATCACATGCAAAATTATGATCCTTTCCAACATTTATTATTTATTTTATTTTGCTTTGTCGCTGTCTCCCGCGTTTGCGAGGTAGCGCAAGGAAACAGACGAAAGAAATGGCACAAACCACCCCATACACAATGTACACACATGCAAATATACATACCTATACATCTCAATGTACACATATATATACACACACAGACACATACATATATACCCATGCACACAAATCACACTGCCTGCCCCTATTCATTCCCATCGCCACCTTGCCACACATGGAATAGCATCCCCCTCCCCCCTCATGTGTGCGAGGTAGCACTAGGAAAAGACAACAAAGGCCCCATTCATTCACACTCAGTCTCCAGCTGTCATGCAATAATGCCCGAAACCACAGCTCCCTTTCCACATCCAGGCCCCACACAACTTTCCATGGTTTACCCCAGACGCTTCACATGCCCTGATTCAATCCACTGACAGCACGTCAACCCCGGTATACCACATCGATCCAATTCACTCTATTCCTTGCCCGCCTTTCACCCTCCTGCATGTTCAGGCCCTGATCACTCAAAATCTTTTTCACTCCATCTTTCCACCTCCAATTTGGTCTCCCTCTTCTCCTCGTTCCCTCCACCTCCGACACATATATCCTCTTGGTCAATCTTTCCTCACTCATTCTCTCCATGTGCCCAAACCATTTCAAAACACCCTCTTCTGCTCTCTCAACCACACTCTTTTTATTTCCATACATCTCTCTTACCCTTACATTACTTACTCGATCAAACCACCTCACACCACACATTGTCCTCAAACATCTCATTTCCAGCACATCCACCCTCCTGCGCACAACTCTATCCATAGCCCACGCCTCGCAACCATACAACATTGTTGGAACCACTATTCCTTCAAACATAGCCATTTTTGCTTTCCGAGATAATGTTCTCGACTTCCACACGTTCTTCAAGGCTCCCAGGGTTTTCGCCCCCTCCCCACCCTATGATTCACTTCCGCTTCCATGGTTCCATCCGCTGCCAGATCCACTCCCAGATATCTAAAACACTTTACTTCCTCCAGTTTTTCTCCATTCAAACTTACCTCCCAATTGACTTGTCCCTCAACCCTACTGTACCTAATAACCTTGCTCTTATTCACATTTACTCTTAACTTTCTTCTTTCACACACTTTACCAAACTCAGTCACCAGCTCTGCAGTTTCTCACATGAATCAGCCACCAGCGCTGTATCATCAGCGAACAACAACTGACTAACTTCCCAAGCTCTCTCATCCACAACAGACTTCATACTTGCCCCTCTTTCCAAAACTCTTGCATTCACCTCCCTAACAACCCCATCCATAAACAAATTAAACAACCATGGAGACATCACACACCCCTGCCGCAAACCTACATTCACTGAGAACCAATCACTTTCCTCTCTTCCTACACGTACACATGCCTTACATCCTCGATAAAAACTTTTCACTGCTTCTAACAACTTGCTTCCCACACCATATATTCTTAATACCTTCCACAGAGCATCTCTATCAACTCTATCATATGCCTTCTCCAGATCCATAAATGCTACATACATCCTTTCCAATATATATACATATACAGATATACACGTGTACATAATTCATACTTGCTGCCTTTATTCATTCCCATTGCCACCCCGCCACACTGAAATGACATCCCCTCCCCCCGCACGCGCACGAGGTAATGCTAAGAAAAGACAACAAAGGCCACATTCGTTCACACTCAATCTCTAGCTGTCATGTATAATGCACCAAAACCACAGCTCCCTTTCCACATCCAGGCCCCACAAACTTTCCATGGTTTACCCCAGACGCTTCACATGCCCTGGTTCAATCCATTGACAGCACGTCCAACCCAGTATACCACATCGTTCCAATTCACTCTATTCCTTGCACGCCTTTCACCTTCCTGCATATTCAGGCCCCGATCGCTCAAAATTTTTTCACTCCATCCTTCCACCTCCAATTTGGTCTCCCACTTCTCGTTCCCTCCACTGCTGACACATATATCCTCTTTGTCAATCTTTCCTCACTCATTCTCTCCATGTAACCAAACCATTTCAATACACCCTCTTCTGCTCTTTCAACCTAACTCTTTTTATTACCACACATCTCTTACTTGATCAAACCACCTCACACCACATATTGTCCTCAAACATCTCATTTCCAAAACATCCACCCTCCTCCACACAACCCTATCTATAGCAATGCCTCGCAACCACATAACATTGTTGGAACCACTGTTCCTTCAAACATACCCATTTTTGTTTTCTGAGATAATGTTCTCGCCTTCCACGCATTCTTCAATGCTCCAGGAGCCTTCGCCCCCTCCCCCACCCTGTGACTCACTTCCGCTTCCATGGTTCCATCAGCTGCTAAATCCAATCCCAGATATCTAAAACACTTCACATCCTCCAGTTTTTCTCCATTCAAACTTACCTCCCAATTGACTTGTCCTTCAACTCTACTGTACCTTATAGCCTTGCTCTTACTTACATTTACTCTCAGCTTTCTTCTTTCACACACTTTACCAAACTCAGTCACCAGCTTCTGCAGTTTCTCACCTGAATCAGCCACCAGCACAGTATCATCAGCGAACAACAACTGACTCACTTCCCAAGCCCTCTCATCCACAACAGACTGCATACTTGCCCTCTCTCCAAAACTCTTGCATTCATCTCCCTAACAACCCCACCCATAAACAAATTAAACAACCATCGAGACATCACGCACCCCTGCCGCAAACCAACATTTACTGAGAACCAATCACTTTCCTCTCTTCTGACTCGTACACATGCCTTAAATCCTCGATAAAAACTTTTCAATGCTTCTAGCAACTTGCCTCCCACACCATATACTCTTAATACCTTCCACAGAGCATCTCTATCAACTTTGTCATATGCCTTCTCCAGATACATAAACACTACATACAAATCCATTTGTTTTTCTAAGCATTTCTCACATACATTCTTCAGAGCAAACACCTGATAGACACATCCTCTACCACTTCTGAAACCACACTGCTCTTCCCCAATCTGATGCTCTGTACATGCCTTCACCCCACTCAATTAATACCGTCCCATATAATTTCCCAGGAATACTCAACAAACTTATACCTCTGTAATTTGAACACTCACCTTTATCCCCTTTGCCTTTGTACAATGGCACTAAGCATGCAATCTGCCAATTCTCAAGCACTTAACCATGAGCCATACAAATATTGAATATCCTCAACAATACAGTCACCCACTTTCTTAATAAATTTCACTGCGATACCATCCAAACCCGCCGCCTTTCATTTTCCGCAAAGCTTTCACTATCTCTTATCTGTCTACCAAACCATTGTCCCTGACCCTCTCACTTCACACATCAACTCGACCAAAACATCCTTTTCTCAGCCACTTTATCATCTAACACATTCAACAAACCCTCAAAATACTAACTCCATCTCCTCACATCACCACTATTTCTTATTACCTCCCCATTAGCCCCTTCACCAATGTTCCCATTTGTTCTCTTGTCTTATGCACTTTATTTACCTCCTTCCAAAATAATCCTTTTACTCCATAAAATTTAAGGATGCTCTCTTGCCCCAACTCTCATTTGCCCTATTTTTCACCTCTTGCACCTTTCTCTTGACCTCCTGCCTCTTTCTTTTATACATCTCCCAGCCATTTGCACTATTTCCCTGCAAAAATTGTCCAAATGCCTCTCTCTTCTTTCACTAATAATATTATTTCTTCATCCCACCACTCACTACCCTTTCTAATCTGCCCACCTCTCATGCTTCTCATTCCAAAAGCATCTTTTGCGCAAGCCATCACTGCTTCCCTAAATACTTCCCATTCCTTCCCCCACCCCCCTTACGTCCTTTGCTCTCACCTTTTTCCATTCTGCACTCCATCTCTCCTGGTACTTCCTCACACAAGTTTCCTTCCCAAGCTCACTTACTCTCATCACTTTCTTCACCCCAACATTTTCTCTTCTCTTCTGAAAACCTCTACAAATCTTCACCTCCACAAGATAATGATCAGACATCCCTCCAGTTGCACCTCTCAGCACATTAACATCCAAAAGTCTCTCTTTCACGTGCCTATCGATTAACACGTAATTCAATAACGCTCGCTGGCCATCTCTCCTACTTACATATGTACACTTATGTATATCCCTCTTTTTAAACCAGGTATTCCCAATCACCAGTCCTTTTTCAGCACACAAATCTACAAGCTCTTCACCACTTCCATTTACAACACTGAACACCCCATGTACACCAATATTCCCTTAACTGCCATGTTACTCACCTTTGAATTCACATCACCCATCATTATAACCCGGTCTCGTGCATCAAAACTGCTAACACACTCACTCAGTTGCTCCCAAAGCACTTGCCTCTCATAATCTTTCTTTTCATGCCTACGTGCATAGGCACCAATAATCGCCCATCTCTCTCCATCCACTTTCAGTTTTACCCATATCAATCTAGAGTTTACTTTCTTACGCTCTATCACATACTCCCACAACAACTGTTTCAATAGTAGTGCTACTCCTTCCTTTGCTCTTGTCTTCTCACCAACCTCTGACTTTACTCCCAAAACATTCCCAAACCACTCTTCCCCTTTACCCTTGAGCTTTGTTTCACTCAAGAGCCAAAACATCCAGGTTCCTTTCCTCAAACACACTACCTATCTCCTTTTTTCTCATCTTGGTTACATCCACACACATTTAGACACCCCAATCTGAGCCTTTGAGGAGGATGAGCACTCTCCGCATGACTCCTCCTTCTGTTTCCCCTTTTAGATAGTTAAAATACAAGGAGGGGAGGGTTTCTAGCCCCTGCTCCCATCCCCTTTAGTCACCTTCTACGACACACAGGGGAATGCATGGGAAGTATTCTTTCTCCCCTATCCCCAGGGATTTTTTTTTTTTTTTTTTTTTTTTTTTTTTTTTGCCGCTGTCTCCCGCGTTTGCGAGGTAGCGCAAGGAAACAGACGAAAGAAATGGCCCAACCCACCCCCATACACATGCCTTGATTTAATCCACTGACAGCACGTCAACCCTGGTATACCACATCGCTCCAATTCACTCTATTCTTTGCCCTCCTTTCACCCTCCTGCATGTTCAGGCCCCGATCACACAAAATCTTTTTCACTCCATCTTTCCACCTCCAATTTGGTCTCCCTCTTCTCCTCGTTCCCTCCACCTCCGACACATATATCCTCTTGGTCAATCTTTCCTCACTCATTCTCTCCATGTGACCAAACCATTTCAAAACACCCTCTTCTGCTCTCTCAACCACGCTCTTTTTATTTTCCACACATCTCTCTTACCCTTACGTTACTTACTCGATCAAACCACCTCACACCACAAATTGTCCTCAAACATCTCATTTCCAGCACATCCATCCTCCTGCGCACAACTCTATCCATAGTCCACGCCTCGCAACCATACAACATTGTTGGAACCACTATTCCTTCAAACATACCCATTTTTGCTTTCCGAGATAATGTTCTCGACTTCCACACATTCTTCAAGGCTCCCAGAATTTTCACCCCCTCCCCCACCCTATGATCCACTTCCGCTTCCATGGTTCCATCCGCTGCCAGATCCACTCCCAGATATCTAAAACACTTCACTTCCTCCAGTTTTTCTCCATTCAAACTCACCTCCCAATTGAATTGACCCTCAACCCTACTGTACCTAATAACCTTGCTCTTATTCACATTTACTCTTAACTTTCTTCTTTCACACACTTTACCAAACTCAGTCACCAGCTTCTGCAGTTTCTCACATGAATCAGCCACCAGCGCTGTATCATCAGCGAACAACAACTGACTCACTTCCCAAGCTCTCTCATCCCTAACAGACTTCATACTTGCCCCTCTTTCCAAAACTCTTGCATTCACCTCCCTAACAACCCCATCCATAAACAAATTAAACAACCATGGAGACATCACACACCCCTGCCGCAAACCTACATTCACTGAGAACCAATCACTTTCCTCTCTTCCTACACGTACACATGCCTTACATCCTCGATAAAAACTTTTCACTGCTTCTAACAACTTGCCTCCCACACCATATATTCTTAATACCTTCCACAGAGCATCTCTATCAACTCTATCATATGCCTTCTCCAGATCCATAAATGCTACATACAAATCCATTTGCTTTTCTAAGTATTTCTCACATACATTCTTCAAAGCAAACACCTGATCCACACATCCTCTACCACTTCTGAAACCACACTGCTCTTCCCCAATCTGATGCTCTGTACATGCCTTCACCCTCTCAATCAATACCCTCCCATATAATTTGCCAGGAATACTCAACAAACTTATACCTCTGTAATTTGAGCACTCACTCTTATCCCCTTTGCCTTTGTACAATGGCACTATGCACGCATTCCGCCAATCCTCAGGCACCTCACCATGAGTCATACATACATTAAATAATCTTACCAACCAGTCAACAATACAGTCACCCCCTTTTTTAATAAATTCCACTGCAATACCATCCAAACCTGTTGCCTTGCCGGCTTTCATCTTCCGCAAAGCTTTTACTACCTCTTCTCTGTTTACCAACTCATTTTCCCTAACCCTCGCACTTTGCACACCACCTCGACCAAAACACCCTATATCTGCCACTCTATCATCAAACACATTCAACAAACCTTCAAAATACTCACTCCATCTCCTTCTCACATCACTACTTGTTATCACCTCCCCACTTGCGCCCTTCACTGAAGTTCCCATTTGCTCCCTTGTCTTACGCACTTTATTTACCTCCTTCCAGAACATCTTTTTATTCTCCCTAAAATTTAATGATACTCTCTCACCCCAACTCTCATTTGCCCTTTTTTTCACCTCTTGCACCTTTCTCTTGACCTCCTGTCTCTTTCTTTTATACGTCTCCCACTCAATTTCATTTTTTCCCTGCAAAAATCGTCCAAATGCCTCTCTCTTCTCTTTCACTAATACTCTTACTTCTTCATCCCACCACTCACTACCCTTTCTAATCAACCCACCTACCACTCTTCTCATGCCACAAGCATCTTTTGCGCAATCCATCACTGATTCCCTAAATACATCCCATTCCTCCCCCACTCCCCTTACTTCCATTGTTCTCACCTTTTTCCATTCTGTACTCAGTCTCTCCTGGTACTTCCCCAGGGATAATTTTCCTTATATCAAACTAAAACTTTTGGCCTTGTATATTATCATACGAAAGAAAAAAAAATGGTATTAATGATTATGTACTAAAGTTTGTATAACCTATGCCATTAAAATAAGTTATTGGTACAATGATGATTAATCTTAGGGGTGCTTTAAACCAGTGTTGCATCATACTGAACTTCTATGAGCAGTAACTTCATATGTATGCTGAAGATTGGAATCAAAAGAGTACCAGTAGCTCACAGAAAAGCATTATTTTTGTAAATTCAGTAGCAAGCCACCTGCATAATATCTGCCCAAGAGCAACTCTGAAGGTTAATTGAATTGTAAGACAAAGCTACCAGAAATTATTCAGTTATCTGAACAGGTGTGTATCTTGTATGACAAACTTCTGCATAAAGAATAGCTGTCTCGTAAAGGTCTCCAGATGGTAGCTTTAAAACTGAATCAAAACTTTTGTAATTAAGTGCACAAGTGCAAGACTTTCTCATTCTCACTTTATCCATCTATTACCATGTTCCTACATGCCTTGTAAAAAAAAAAGGGGGAGGGGGAGAAGACTTGCATGAAGAAGGCTAAAGCATTTCAGTAACAGTTAAATTTAATGACAAGCTCTTCTTGAGAACAGTACTCATGGATGCTGAGGGAGAAAGTAGGATATTCATATTACATGAAACATCAGAATACTTAGATACTGTAAGATAATATTTTCGTCAATGCTTACAGATAATGAAGGATGAAAAAGAGAGCTCAACAATAAGTCCAAATACTCACTTATACTCTCGGCGACAGTGTAGCAAGAGGTGCTGGGGCAGAAGACCCAGCTGGTGCCTTCCCTGCCAGGGATATGACTGTAGCAGAACCATCCCATGGCTGTTGAAAATAAACTTATAACAGTTATTCATTATAACAAAGTATATATTATCTGTCTATATACATGGTGTAGTACAAGTGCAAGAGTTCATTCATACACACCGTCAACTTATGATTAAGGTGCTAAATTTTTTTTTTTTTTTTTTTTTTTTTTTTTTTGATACTTTGTCGCTGTCTCCCGCGTTTGCGAGGTAGCGCAAGGAAACAGACGAAAGAAATGGCCCAACCCCCCCCCCATACACATGTACATACACACGTCCACACACGCAAATATACATACCTACACAGCTTTCCATGGTTTACCCCAGACGCTTCACATGCCTTGATTCAATCCACTGACAGCACGTCAACCCCTGTATACCACATCGCTCCAATTCACTCTATTCCTTGCCCTCCTTTCACCCTCCTGCATGTTCAGGCCCCGATCACACAAAATCTTTTTCACTCCATCTTTCCACCTCCAATTTGGTCTCCCTCTTCTCCTCGTTCCCTCCACCTCCGACACATATATCCTCTTGGTCAATCTTTCCTCACTCATTCTCTCCATGTGCCCAAACCATTTCAAAACACCCTCTTCTGCTCTCTCAACCACGCTCTTTTTATTTCCACACATCTCTCTTACCCTTACGTTACTTACTCGATCAAACCACCTCACACCACACATTTTCCTCAAACATCTCATTTCCAGCACATCCATCCTCCTGCGCACATCTCTATCCATAGCCCACGCCTCGCAACCATACAACATTGTTGGTACCACTATTCCTTCAAACATACCCATTTTTGCTTTCCGAGATAATGTTCTCGACTTCCACACATTTTTCAAGGCTCCCAAAATTTTCGCCCCCTCCCCCACCCTATGATCCACTTCCGCTTCCATGGTTCCATCCGCTGACAGATCCACTCCCAGATATCTAAAACACTTCACTTCCTCCAGTTTTTCTCCATTCAAACTCACCTCCCAATTGACTTGACCCTCACCCCTACTGTACCTAATAACCTTGCTCTTATTCACATTTACTCTTAACTTTCTTCTTCCACACACTTTACCAAACTCAGTCACCAGCTTCTGCAGTTTCTCACATGAATCAGCCACCAGCGCTGTATCATCAGCGAACAACAACTGACTCACTTCCCAAGCTCTCTCATCCCCAACAGACTTCATACTTGCCCCTCTTTCCAAAACTCTTGCATTTACCTCCCTAACAACCCCATCCATAAACAAATTAAACAACCATGGAGACATCACACACCCCTGCCGCAAACCTACATTCACTGAGAACCAATCACTTTCCTCTCTTCCTACACGTACACATGCCTTACATCCTCGATAAAAACTTTTCACTGCTTCTAACAACTTGCCTCCCACACCATATATTCTTAATACCTTCCACAGAGCATCTCTATCAACTCTATCATATGCCTTCTCCAGATCCATAAATGCTACATACAAATCCATTTGCTTTTCTAAGTATTTCTCACATACATTCTTCAAAGCAAACACCTGATCCACACATCCTCTACCACTTCTGAAACCGCACTGCTCTTCCCCAATCTGATGCTCTGTACATGCCTTCACCCTCTCAATCAATACCCTCCCATATAATTTACCAGGAATACTCAACAAACTTATACCTCTGTAATTTGAGCACTCACTCTTATCCCCTTTGCCTTTGTACAATGGCACTATGCACGCATTCCGCCAATCCTCAGGCACCTCACCATGAGTCATACATACATTAAATAACCTTACCAACCAGTCAACAATACAGTCACCCCCTTTTTTAATAAATTCCACTGCAATACCATCCAAACCTGCTGCCTTGCCGGCTTTCATCTTCCGCAAAGCTTTTACTACCTCTTCTCTGTTTACCAAATCATTTTCCCTAACCCTCTCACTTTGCACACCACCTCGACCAAAACACCCTATATCTGCCACTCTGTCATCAGACACATTCAACAAACCTTCAAAATACTCATTCCATCTCCTTCTCACATCACCGCTACTTGTTATCACCTCCCCATTTACGCCCTTCACTGAAGTTCCCATTTGCTCCCTTGTCTTACGCACCCTATTTACCTCCTTCCAGAACATCTTTTTATTCTCCCTAAAATTTACTGATAGTCTCTCACCCCAACTCTCATTTGCCCTTTTTTTCACCTCTTGCACCTTTCTCTTGACCTCCTGTCTCTTTCTTTTATACTTCTCCCACTCAATTGCATTTTTTCCCTGCAAAAATCGTCCAAATGCCTCTCTCTTCTCTTTCACTAATACTCTTACTTCTTCATCCCACCACTCACTACCCTTTCTAAACAGCCCACCTCCCACTCTTCTCATGCCACAAGCATCTTTTGCGCAATCCATCACTGATTCCCTAAATACATCCCATTCCTCCCCCACTCCCCTTACTTCCATTGTTCTCACCTTTTTCCATTCTGTACACAGTCTCTCCTGGTACTTCCCCACACAGGTCTCCTTCCCAAGCTCACTTACTCTCACCACCTTCTTCACCCCAACATTCACTCCTCTTTTCTGAAAACCCATACTAATCTTCACCTTAGCCTCCACAAGATAATGATCAGACATCCCTCCAGTTGCACCTCTCAGCACATTAACATCCAAAAGTCTCTCTTTCGCACGCCTGTCAATTAACACGTAATCCAATAACGCTCTCTGGCCATCTCTCCTACTTACATAAGTATACTTATGTATATCTCGCTTTTTAAACCAGGTATTCCCAATCATCAGTCCTTTTTCAGCACATAAATCTACAAGCTCTTCACCATTTCCATTTACAACACTGAACACCCCATGCATACCAATTATTCCCTCAACTGCCACATTACTCACCTTTGCATTCAAATCACCCATCACTATAACCCGGTCTCGTGCATCAAAACCGCTAACACACTCATTCAGCTGCTCCCAAAACACTTGCCTCTCATGATCTTTCTTCTCATGCCCAGGTGCATATGCACCAATAATCACCCACCTCTCTCCATCAACTTTCAATTTTACCCATATTAATCGAGAATTTACTTTCTTACATTCTATCACATGCTCCCACAACTCCTGTTTCAGGAGTATTGCTACTCCTTCCCTTGCTCTTGTCCTCTCACTAACCCCTGACTTCACTCCCCAGACATTTCCAAACCACTCTTCCCCTTTACCCTTGAGCTTCGTTTCGCTCAGAGCCAAAACATCCAGGTTCCTTTCCTCAAACATACTACCTATCTCTCCTTTTTTCACATCTTGGTTACATCCACACACATTTAGGCACCCCACTCTGAGCCTTCGAGGAGGATGATCACTCCCCGCGTGACTCCTTCTTCTGTTTCCCATTTTAGAAAGTTAATACAAGGAGGGGAGGATTTCCGGCCCCCCGCTCCCGTCCCCTCTAGTCGCTTTCTACGACACGCGAGGAATACGTGGGAAGTATTCTTTCACATGTGGGTATATATACAATACATAGTGAGTACTACACACTGCACTGATATTAGCAAATGGATATGCAAAAAATAAGATACTGACTGGGGAAATAATGGAATCCCACGGAAGAGAAGAGAATGAATGAGGAGAAAGTAAGAAAATATCGAAGAAAATCCAAATTCTATTTGAATACACGAACAAAGCAAAGAATATAAAATCGAAGACTGGACCATTTACAAAATGTACATTTTTTTTTACAATACCCTATGTAAATATGCAATATCTAAAATAAATGCAGAACAGTTACCTATGTTGACATCTCATATGAGAATGAAGGCTATCTAAGTTTGACTTTCTTGTAACCCCAAGCTAGTTTTCAGGAGGAAATTCTACCCTATTCAAGTCTGAATTATAGGGTGTTGAGTTTGTATTATTTCACACAGGCTGCTAAGTTTGACCTATTTCACATGAAAGTTCATTCTTAGGCTCAAACAGCAAACAAAATCTCCACAAATGGTAAACACAAACTTAACTAAATACAACAATAAATTACAATTTTTATACTAAGATGATTGTTATGTTAGACTATTATTTCCATTCACATCTACAGTCTTTACGCTGCACTATACTGCACAAGTAGGAGAAAAAGCAGACGTTAAGGAACAAATTCAGGAAAACAAATCTGATATTGTTGGAGCAGTTAAGATGAAACAAACCAGACATAAGATCAATCCTAATATGTCTGAAGGATAACAAAGAGAATACAAAGGAGATGGGGAACTGGTCTTCTTAACAAGTGACAACATTGTTTCACATAATAGTGATGGATGGCTAATTCAAACAGTTTATAATGGAGTGGTAACTGTAGGAAAGATATGCATAGCACTGCTGATAGTTGATAAACCTCCAGAGAATATTATTGAAACAGAGTAATAATGAAGGAATAACAGAAATGGTGCTGAAAGCTGTGAGGCAATCCTTAGAACTGGTATAATTTCAACAATGGTGGATTTCAGACAATCTTTAGAATTGGTATAATTTCAGCAATGGGGGATTTCAATCATAAAGAAACAGACCAAGAGAATTTAGATTCTCA
Source organism: Panulirus ornatus (assembly GCF_036320965.1). Taxonomy (NCBI): domain Eukaryota; kingdom Metazoa; phylum Arthropoda; class Malacostraca; order Decapoda; family Palinuridae; genus Panulirus; species Panulirus ornatus. The sequence goes on along the minus strand of NC_092239.1, from coordinate 42,780,195 downwards.
TGGAGTCAGGGAGTCACAGAGACAAGTCCCTAAGTGTATAGAAGCAATTTTCTTGAATCAGCTTGTCACTATGCACAATAGAATCTGAGGGGCTGTTATACAAGTATGTTATACAAGACTTATCTTTACACACACTAGCATAAAAACAAAATGGGTCAATTTAGTTCTTGAGTTTGTCTTCGTGGTTAACAAAGGCGAAGAAAATTCAGAGAAGACTGCATTTAAAGAGAAGATATAACTGGAGATATTACAGTTAGAAGATTTTCTGAGAACATAAATGAGTTCCAAAGCCACTGTTATGGAAGGTTCTGTGGAAACTACCATGAAGGAGTTTGTCTTTGTGGTTAACAAAGGCAAAGAAAATTCAGAGAAGACATTGCATTTAAAGAGAAGATATAATTAGAGATCTTTTTCTTTTCTTTCAAACTATTCGCCATTTCCCGCGTTAGCGAGGTAGAGTTGAGAACAAAGGACTGGGCCTTTGAGGGAATATCCTCACCTGGCCCCCTTCTCTGTTCCTTCTTTTAGAAAACTTAAAAAAATGAGAGGGGAGGATTTCCAGCCCCCTGCTCCCATAATTAGAGATATTACAGTTAAAAGATTTTCTGAGAACATAAATGAGTTCTAAAGCCACCATTTGAAAGGTATACAAGAGCAAGGAATAAGTGCAGCAAGAGAAGCAGAGAATTAATAGTAGAGGATATTGAGGACAATGCTGGGGGTTAATCCAAAACTATTCCATAAATCCATCAGGAGTAAGCTCTCAGTTAGAGTATAGCTCATCACACAAAGCGATTCATAGGGAAGTGTTGTTGAAAAGGATGTAAAGTTACATAAGTTAAATAATTAGCTCAAAAATGTTCTCAGTGAAAGAAACTACAGCTGCAACAAGAAACTGGAATAAAGAAGAGGCTTGAATAGTACTGATGTAGCTAGAAAAGATATATGCAGACTATTATTGAAATATTATATGATTAACAACCCTCAGCACTTGTTTACTAGGGCTCCTTTAACTTAAGGGTGCACTTCAATCAGGAGCAGGGAAATGGACTCCTTTGGAGAAAAGTTACTTTTTGTCCACTGATTATGTTATCTTCATTCCAGAGTAACTGCATGCAGGTGGTCTGATAATGCCAGTTTTCGCTACATTTCTTTAAACAAATAGCAGTTCCCATGAACTGTCCTACATCCGGTGGTTTATGATTTAACCACTCTCTCGCCTATGATACATACCCTAAACTATTTTTATTACCTAGCACTTCCACTCTGAGCCATTTCCTTGCTTAGAAGTTCATGCTCATAATCACCAATTCTTGTCCTGAATATGGTCGTGTGGTCATGTTTCTTTCATCTTCCCTAACATCATTTTATATTGCTTCCTTCTTTACCCACACTGCTCCCTTCCTGAATGTTTTTGGTATTACTTTCAATTTCTGGATAAAAAGAAAGATTCTTACATTACCTTTCTATTCAGATCTTTATCACTGGATCCGATAATGGAACAACCTGAACAAAATACTCTACCCTGAAAGTGCACATGTGAGAACTGCCATGAACTTCAATGTACAAATATCCTGCACAACTACTGTGCTATTTTCAATATGTCCATAGAAGGAATCTCCCCTAAGATCCATCCAGCAGTGAGGTTTGCCATCCTAGGGTCAGAAGACTTGATTTTTCATTTCCACCCTAATGAGGGTGGGTAAAGAAACCAAGTCCTCTATCCTTAGGAGTGGAAACCTCACATCTGGTTGGGTCTTGGAGAAAATAAAAGATAAGCTTTACATTGTTTAGTCTCTGCTTCCCTGAACAATAGGAGGTTAGACACCCAGCATCTTTTTATGAGTTGCCATGTGTGTCTTCCTTCCATGCAGTCCTTCAATCTGGATTATTCCCATCTGAACCTTGCAAGCAATCAATCTTCCAGAGAAAGGGATAACATTTATTCCTCCAGTTTTACAGTCTTTTTCTCTCCTACTATCATATGGTTTGAATAGCTGGGGCTAGGCCTGCAATTCATATGGGAATGTAGTCATTCAGTCTGTCAGATAAGAAGCTGACTTCTACTTGATTCGGTAGTGAAGGCAGGCAGAGATGGGGTGAAGGCAGTAAGTATAATGGTGCAGGCAGGCAGGCAAGCATGGCAGAAGGCAGGCAGAGAGATGGTAAAGGCAGCAAGCATAACGGTGCAGGCAGGCATGCAGATAGGGGGCTGAGGACAGCAAACATGGTGGTGGAGGATGGAAGGGACTGAGGGTAACAAGCATGGTGTTGGAGGGAGGCAGGCAGGGGAGGAACTGAGGGCAGCAAGCATGGTGGTGGAGGAAAGCAGGCAGGGAGAGAACTGAGGGCAGCAAGAATATTGATGGAGGGAGGCAGGCATGGAGAGGGCTGAGGGTAGGAAGCACGGCGGTGGAGGGCGAGAGGAAGGAAGAGGGCTGACGGTAACAAGCATGGTGGTGGAGGGAGAAGGCTGACGGCAGCAAGCATGATGGTGGAGGTAGACAGGCAGGGAAGGGGCTGAGGGTGGCAAGCATGGTAGTGAAGGCAGTCAGGTAGGGGTGAGAGCAGCATGATGGAGGAGGCAGGCATGGAGGGGGCTGAGGGCAGCAAACATGGAGGTGGAGGAAGGCAAGCAGGAAGGGGACTAAGGACAGCAAGCATGTTGGTGGAGAGAGGCAGGCAGGGAGGGGGCTGAGGGCAGCAAGCATATTGATGGAGGCAGCCATAAAGGGGGCTGAGGGAAACAAGCAAAGTGGTGGAGGGAAGCACTCAGGGAAGGGGCTGAAGGCAGTAAGCATGGTGGTGGAAGAAAGCACCCATGGAGGGGGCTGAAGGCAGCAAGCATATTGGCAGAGGCAAGCAGGCAGGTAGGGGGTAGTGGGCAACAAGCATAATGACGGTGGCAGGCATGGAGGGGGCTGAAGGCCGTAAACATATTGGTGGAGGCAGGCAGGCAGGTAGGGGGTAGAGGGCAGCAAGCATAATGGTGGAGGCAGGCATGTAGTGGGTAGAGGGCAGCAAGCATAATGGTGGAGGCAGGCATGTAGTGGGTAGAGGGCAGCAAGCATAATGGTGGAGGCAGGCATGAAGGGGGCCGAGGGCAGCAGGCAGGGAAGGAGACAAGGGCAGAAAGCATAGTGAATTTAAGGCAAGTAGGAAGGGAGGGGGCTGAGGACAGCAAGCATAGTGGCGGAGGCACGCATGGAGGGTGCTGAGGGCAGCAGGCGGGGATGGGGCTGAAGGCAACGAGCATGGTGGTAGAGGGAGGCAGGCAGGGAAGGAGCAGAGGGTAGCAAGCACGGCGGTGGAGAAACGTAGGCAGGGAAATTGTTGAGGGTAGCAAGTAGGGAGGAGACTGAGAGAAGCAAGCATGATGGTAAAGGGAGGCAGGCAGGGAGGGGGCTAAGGGTTGGAAGCACGGTACTGAAGGTAGGCAGAGAGGGGGTGAGGGCAGCAAGCATAATGGTGGAGACAAGCAGGCTGGGAGAGGGCTGAGGGGTAACAAGCACGGAGGTGGAGGGAGGCAGGTAGGAAAAGGGATTAGGGTAGGAAGCACGGCGGTGGAGGAAAACAGGCAGGGAACTTGTTGAGGGTAGCAAGCACGATGGTGAAGGGAGGCTGGCAGGGAAGGGGGCTGAAGGCTGAAAGCATGGTAGTGTTGGCAGGCAGGGAGGAGGTGAGGGCAGCAAGCATAATTGTGGAGGCAGGAATGGAGGGGGCTGAGGACAACAAGCATGGTGGTGGAGGATGGCAGGAAGGGAGGGGACTGAGGATAGCAAGCATGATGGTGGAGGGAGGCGGGCAGGAAGGGAGTTGAGGTCAGCAAGCATGGTGGTGGAGGGAGGCAAGCAGAGAGGAAGTTGAAGGCATCAAGCATGGTGGTGGAGCAAAGCAGGCAGGGAGAGAACTGAGGGCAGTAAGAATGTTGATGGAGGGAAGCAGGCAGGGAGAGGGCTGAGGGCAGTAAGCATGGTGGTGGAGGTAGGCAGGCAGTGAGGGGGCTGAGGGCAGCAAGCATGGTAGTGAAGGCAGTCAGTCTGGGGCCAGAGCAGCATGAATGTGGAGGCAGGTATGGAGGGGGCCGAGGAGAGCAAGCACGGTGGTTGAAAGAGACAGCTGATCCAAGCAAGCATAGTGGTGGAGAGGGCTGAGGGCAGCAAGTATGGTGGTGGAGGCAGGCACGGAGGGGGCTGAGGGCAGCAAGCATGATGGTGGAAGGAGGCAGAAAGGAGGGGGGTAGATCGAAGCAAGCACAGTGGTGAAGGGGGCTAAGAGCAACAATCATGGTGGTTGATGGAGGCAGGAAGGGAGGGGGCTGAGGGCAGTAAGCATGGTGGTGGAGGTAGACAGGCTGGTTAGGGGCTAAGGGTAGCAAGCATAGCGGTGGAGACAGGCATGGTGGGGGCCGAGGGCAGCATGCAGGTTGAATGGAAGGTAGGCAGGGAAGGGGATAAGGGCAGCAAGCATAGTGAATTTAAGGCAGGCATGGAAGGTGCTGAGGGCAGCAAACATGGTGAATGGATGGCAGGCAGGGAGGGGGCTGAGGGCAGCAAGCATGGTAATGGAGGGAAGCAGGCAGGGATGGGGTTGAGAGTAGCAAGCACAGCGGTGGAGGGAGGATGCTGAGGTTAGCAAGCATGATGGTGGAGGCAGGCAGGCAGGGAGGGGGCTGAGGGCTGGAAGCAAGGTAGTGAAGGCAGTCAGGGAGGGGGTAAGGGCGCAGCAAGCATAATGGTGCAGGCAGGCAGGTAGGGGGGTGAGGGCATGAAGCACGGAAGACGACAAGCAGGGATGGGGTGAGGGCAGCAAGCATAGTTGTGGAGGCAGGAATGGAGAGAGCTGAGGGCAGCAAGCATGGTGGTGGAGGGAAGAACCCAGAGAGGGGGCTGAGGGCAGCAAGCATAGTGATGGAGTCAGGCACTGAGGGGACGCTAATGGCAGGAAGCATCGTGGTGGAGGAAGGCAGGCAGATAGAGGGCTGAAATTAGGAAGCATAATGGTGGAGGGAGGCAGGCCGGGAGAAGGCTCATTGCAGCAAGCATGACGGTTGAGGGAGACAGACATGAAAGGAGCTGAGGACGTAAGCAAGCATGGTGATGGAGGGAGGAAGGTAGGGAAGGGGCTGAGGGTAGCAAGCACGGCGGTGGAGGTACGCAGGCAGGGATATTGTTGAGGGTAGAAAGCATGGTAGTGGAGAGAGAGGTAGAAAGAGGGTTGAAGGCAGCAAGCATGATGGTGGAGGGAGGCAGGCAGGGAGAGGGCTGAGGGCAGCAAGAATGGTGGTGGAGGGAGGGAGGCAAGGAGGGTGCTGAGGGCAGCAAGCATGGTTGCGGCGGAAAGCAGGCAGGAAGGGAGCTGAGGGCAGGAGGGAAGGTGGTGGAGGAAGGCAGGTAGGTTAGGGGCTTAGGGCAACAAGCACGGTGGTGGAGATAGGTAAGCATGGTGTGGTGGAAGGAGGCAGGCAGGGATGGGGCTGAGAGCAGCAAGCATGGTGGTGGAGGGAGGCTGATAGGGAGGAGGCTGAGGCCAGCAAGCATGGTGGTGGAGGGAGACAGGCAGGGAGGGGGTTAGAACCACAAGCAGTATGTTGGAGGAAGGCAGGCATGGATGGGGTGGAGGGCAGCAAGCACGGTAGTGGATGGAGGTAGGCATAGAGAGGGCTAAGGGTAGCAAGCATGGTGGTGGAGGGAGACAGGCAGGGATGGGACTGAGGGCAGCAAGCATGATGGTGGTGGGAGGTAGGCAGGAAGGGAGCTGACTACAGCAAGCATGGTGGTAGAGGAAGGCAGGCAGGGAAGGGGCTGAGAGCAGCAAGCATGGTATTGGAGGAAGGGAGGAGGGAGCAAGCTGAGTGCAACAAGCATGGTGGTGGAGGGAGACAGGCAGTGAGGGGCTGAGAGCAGCAATCGTGGTGGTGGAGGAAGGCAGGGACCAAGAGGGCTGAGGGCAGCAAGCATGGTGGTGGAGGAAGGCTGGCATGGAGAGGTGAGGGCAGCAAGCATGGTGGTGAAGGGAGGGACGCGGGGTTGGGGCTGAGGGCTGCAAGCATGATGGTAGAGGGAGGAAGCCAAGGGATGGGGCGGAGGGCAGCAAGCATGGTGGTGAAGGGAGGCAGGCAGGGATGGGACTGAGGGCTGCAAGCATGGTGTTCGAGGAAGGCAGGCAACGAGTATGGTGGTGGAGGGAGGCAGGCATGAAGAGGTCTGACGGCAGCAAGCACGGTGGTGGAGGAAGGCAGGCAGGGAGGGTGCTGAGGGCAATAAGCATGGTGGTAAAGGGAGGCAGGTAGGGAGGGGGATGATGGCAGTAAGCATCGTGGAGGAGGGAGGCAGGCAGGGAGGGGGCTGAGGGCAGCAAGCACTGTTGTGGAGGGTGGTAAGCACGGAGGGGGCTAAGGGCAGCATGCATGGTTAAGGAGGGAAGCAAGCAGGGAGGGGGGTTCAGGGTAGCAAGCATAGTGATTGAAGGAGGCAGGCAAGCAGGGAGGGTGTTGGGGGCAGCAAGCAGGGAGGATGTTGAGGGCAGCAAGCAGGGAGGATGTTGAGGGCAGCAAGCAGGGAGGATGTTGAGGGCAGCAAGGATGATGGTCGAGAGAGGCAAGCATGGCGAGGTCTCAGAGGAGCAAGCATGGTGTTAGAGGGAGGCAGGAATGAAGGGGTGGTGGGTGCTGAGAGTAGCAAATATGTTGGTGGAGGGAGGCAGGTAGGGAGGAGGCTGAGGGAGGCAGGGAAGGAGCTGGAGGCAGTAGGCACTCACCGACGTGGAGGGTGGCCAGCACGAACACCACACACAGGATGGACTTGGCGTTGCTCCTGGGGAAACAGAGTACGTACATCAGTTATCTCGTCTCACACAGAGGGCGAGCATGATCAGTGTCATCTCAGAGACTAACAACAAATCTCACAATACGTGATCAAAGTTGTGAGTAATCATACACCAAGTGCAGGAGGCTTCCTTGCCCATTATTCTGCTACCTCCCTTACTGTTGCCACACACAATATGCACATGTGTGACTCCAGCCTTGACATTAGGGGCATAAGTACCAAGGCGCGACCTGTACCCTGCAGACCTTCACATTAAGCGTAGCCTCAGACACCATCAAGGACCCTTCACAATTCCCTGAACTTGGCTGGACATCAAAAATACTCACAGTGGGACCACTCCAACAACCCTCTCCACAAAAAAGTCATGTACTCTCCCAAATGAAACGTCAATTACCTCTGTGACGTGTTCTATTATCACCATTGGTCCTCAAGCACTGAGGCAAAGCTTACACCCTGCCACCTGGTGACCATGGCGACCCCTGGGGTCACAACCGTGGTCCTGGAATTAGCTCAGTGAGTGGATTGGCTGGAGACATTAGGCGTGCTCCCCTGCCTCTGGATACGTCTCCTCACAAGTGACTTTCCCTCATCCCTGTCTCTGGTAGGATCGCCAGAGGCACTTTTACAGCTACCCTTAGAGGCAGCTCCTTGGAACTCCAACAGGAACTGAGAGGAAGCTGCATTACAATGGGAAATGAGCAATACCATCCCCAACCTCCTGCAACATAACTTCTATTCAACTCTCATCTTCCGAACTACCGGAACCTCAACAAGGCCTCATCCCTACTACTACACAACCACTACAGCAACAATTCCCTACTTGTGCAACATCACTGAGCCTTGACAACACTTCCTCCATTCCTCAGCAGACGTATGAGATCAAGCAATTACTCTTATCTCCTATGAGAACCCTGAACGTGCACTTGTAGATAATCTGCCTCCTTAAGTTTCATATTCCTACACCAGTATCATGGAACACCTGCCTCACCTACCGTGAACCAGCATCACAGGTCACCTGCCTCTACTACCATGAACCAGCATCACAGGTCATCTGCCTCACCTACCATGAACCAGCATCACAGGTCACCTGCCTCACCTACCGTGAACCAGCATCACAGGTCACCTGCCTCACCTGCCGTGAACCAGCATCACAGGTCATCTGCCTCACCTACCATGAACCAGCATCACAGGACACCTGCCTCACCTACCGTGAACCAGCATCACAGGTCACCTTCCTCACCTACCATGAACCATCATCAGGTCACCTGCCTCACCTACCATGAACCAGCATCACAGGACACCTGCCTCACCTACCGTGAACCAGCATCACAGGTCACCTGCCTCACCTACCATGAACCAGCATCACAGGACACCTGTCTCACCTACCGTGAACCAGCATCACAGGTCACCTGCCTCACCTACCATGAACCAGCATCACAGGACACCTGCCTCACCTACCGTGAACCAGCATCACAGGTCACCTGCCTCACCTACCATGAACCAGCATCACAGGACACCTGTCTCACCTACCGTGAACCAGCATCACAGGTCACCTGCCTCACCTACCATGAACCAGCATCACAGGACACCTGCCTCACCTACTGTGAACCAGCATCACAGGTCACCTGCCTCACCTACCATGAACCAGCATCACAGGACACCTGTCTCACCTACCGTGAACCAGAATCACAGGTCACCTGCCTCACCTACCATGAACCAGCATCACAGGACACCTGCCTCATCTACCGTGAACCATCATCACAGGTCACCTGCCTCACCTACCATGAACCATCATCACAGGACACCTGCCTCACCTACCTTGAACCAGCATCACAGGTCACCTGCCTTACCAAAAACCAGCATCACAGGACACCTGCCTCCTTCCGTGAACCAGCATCACAGGATATCTGCCTCACCTACCATGAACCAGCATCACAGGACACCTGTCTCACCTACCATGAACCAGCATCACAGGTCACCTGCCTCACCTACCATGAACCATCATCAGGTCACCTGCCTCACCTACCATGAACCAGCATCACAGGACACCTGCCTCACCTACCGTGAACCAGCATCACAGGTCACCTGCCTCACCTACCGTGAAGCAGCATCACAGGACACCTGCCTCACCTACCTTGAACCAGCATCAGGTCATCTCCCTCACCTACCGTGAAACAGCATCACAGGACACCTGCCTCACCTACCGTGAACCAGCAACACAGGACACCTGCCTCACCTACCGTGAACCAGCATCACAGGTCACCTGCCTCACCAACCGTGAACCAGAATCGCAGGACACCTGCCTCACCTACCTTGAACCAGCAACACAGGACACCTGCTTCACCTACCATGAACCAGCATCACAGGTCACCTGCCTCACCTACCGTGAACCAGCATCACAGGACACCTGCCTCACCTACCGTGAACCAGCATCACAGATCACCTGCCTCACCTACCGTGAACCAGCATCACAGGTCACCTGCCTCACCTACCGTGAACCAGCATCACAGGACACCTGCCTCATCTACCGTGAACCAGCATCACAGGACACCTACCTCACCTACCATGAAACCGCGTCACAGGTCACCTGCCTCACCAACCTTGAACCAGCATCACAGGTCACCTGCCTCACCAACCTTGAACCAGCATCACAGGACACCTGTCTCACCTACCATGAAACAGCGTCACAGGACACCTGCCTCACCTACCCTGAACCAGCATCACAGGACATCTGCCTCACCTACCATGAACCAGCATCACAGGACATCTGCCTCACCTACCGTGAACCAGCATCACAGGTCATCTCCTTCACCTATCATGAACCAGCATCACAGGACAACCTGCCTCACCTACCGTGAACCAGCATCACAGGACACCTGCCTCATCTAACGTGAACCAGCATCAGAAGTTACCTGCCTCACCTACCATGAACCAGCATCACAGGACATCTGCCTCACCTACCGTGAACCAGCATCACAGGTCACCTCCCTCACCTATCATGAACCAGCATCACAGGACAACCTGCCTCACCTACCATGAACCAGCATCACAGGACACCTGCCTCACCCACCGTGAACCAGCATCACAGGACACCTGCCTCATGTACCGTGAACCAGCATCACAGGACACCTGCCTCACCTACCATGAACCATCATCACAGTACACCTGTCTCAATTACCGTGAACCAGCATCAAAGGATACCTGCCTCACCTACCGTGAATCAGCATCACAGGTCACCTGCCTCACCTACCGTGAACCAGCATCACAGGACACCTGCCTCACCTACCATGAACCAGCATCACAGTACACCTGTCTCAATTACCGTGAACCAGCATCACAGGACACCTGCCTCACCTACCATGAACCAGCATCACAGGCCACCTGCCTCACCTATCATGAACCAGCACGATAGGTTACCTGCCTCACCTACCATGAACCAGCATCACAGGCCACCTGGCTCACCTACCATGAACCAGCATCACAGGACACCTGTCTCACCTACCATGAACCAGCATCACAGGCCACCTGCCTCACCTACCATGAGCCAGCATCACAGGACACCTGCTTCACCTACCATGAACCAGCATCACAGGACACCTACCTCACCTACCGTGAACCAGCATCACAGGACACCTGCCTCACCTACCGTGAACCAGCATCAGAAGTTACCTGCCTTACCTACCATGAACCAGCATTACAGGACAACCTGCCTCACCTACCGTGAACCAGCATCAAAGGACGACTGCCTCTCCTACCATGAACCAGCATCACAGGACACCTACCTCACCTACCGTGAACCAGCATCACAGATCACCTGCCTCACCAACCATGAACCAGCATCACAGGACAACTGTCTTACCTACCATGAACCAGCATCACAGGACACCTGTCTCACCTACCATGAACCAGCATCACAGGACACCTGCCTCACCTACCGTGAACCAGCATCACAGGACACCTGCCTCACCTACCATGAACCAGCATCACAGGACACCTACCTCACCTACCGTGATCCAGCATCACAGGACACCTGCCTCACCTACCTTGAACCAGCATCACAGGTCACCTGCCTCACCTGCCGTGAACCAGCATCACAGGACACCTGCCTCATCTAACGTGAACTAGCATTAGAAGTTACCTGCTCACCTACCATGAACCAGCATCACAGGACACCTGCCTCACCTACCGTGAAGCAGCATCACAGATCACCTGCCTCACCTACCGTTAACCAGCATCACAGGTTACCTGCCTCACCTACCATGAACCATCATCAGGTCACCTGCCTCACCTACCATCAACCAGCATCACAGGACACCTGCCTCACCTACCATGAACCAGCATCACAGGTCACCTGCCTCACCTACCGTAAACCAGCATCACAGGACACCTGCCTCACCTACCATGAACCAGCATCACAGGACACCTGCCTCACCTACCGTGAACCAGCATCAAAGGACACCTGCCTCACCTACCTTGAACCAGCATCAGAAGTTACTTACCTCACCTACCATGAACCAGCTTCACAGGACACCTGCTTCACCTAACGTGAACCAGCATCACAGGTTACCTGCCTCACCTACCGTGAACCAGTATCACAAGACACCTGCCTCACCTACCGTAAACCAGCATCACAGGACACCTGCCTCATCTAACGTGAATTAGCATTAGAAGTTACCTGCTCACCTACCATGAACCAGCTTCACAGGACACCAGCCTCACCTATCGTGAACCAGCATCACAGAACACCTGCCTCACCTACCATGAACCAGCATCACAGGACACCTGCCTCACCTACCATGAACCAGCATCACAGGACACCTGTCTCACCTACCGTGAACCAGCATCACAGGACACCTGCCTCACCTACCGTGAACCAGCATCACTGGTTACCTGCCTCATCTACCATGAACCAGCATCACAGGTTACCTGCCTCACCTACCATTACTATCATCACAGGTCACCTGCCTCACCTAACATGAATCAGTATCACAGGACCCCACAAGTATCATCCATCGTCTATCCTGGCACCACCACCACAGAGTCTAATCCCACGTCCGACCACTGCTGCCACCACTACCACAGAGTCTAGTCCCTCGTCCGACCTACTGCTGCCGCCACCACCACCACCACCACCACAGGTCTCACCAAGCATCTGACCTGCCACCGCCACAAGTCTAAACCTCCAGGTAGGGTAGCCAGGTCACCAGGAGCAAGGTCTTCTATGGGGCTCGGTGATGGCGGCATCCCAGGGGGGGGGGGGGGGTGAGCAGTGCAGCTTTAACGTTGACTCAAACATGTTTTCATCTGCCCCCGAGTCCCAGGTAGTTAACACGCCCCAGGCTCCTTGTGGCTGAAGCCCACGCCTCAGTGCCACGCATACACTCCCAGAGAGAGAGAGAGAGAGAGAGAGAGAAAGCAGTCCTTTATACTAGGACATATAGATCATCTGTATAATCGAAGCAAGTGTTCGGAGGAAATGAATGCACAGCATCTGAACAGGACTCCTAGCTGAGAGAGAGAGAGAGAGAGAGAGAGAGAGAGAGAGAGAGAGAGAGAGAGAGAGAGAGAGAGAGAGAGAGAGAGAGAGAGAGCCTGGTGTCAGAGAGCGCCCGTCTAGGATCAATAGAACATTACCAACTAAAAATAGCGTACATAAAGGCAGGAGGTTCCTCCCCCATGATCCTCCCCCCGCCAGGGTAATACAACAGAGTCTGGGTTAATACATCACCATCCTCCTGCTGGTCTGCAGCACATCACATCCGGGAATAATAACTGTTTCCACCAAGACCACCTCATACATGATGTAATGAACCGTCTTCGTTATCAATGGGCAAACTACGGAATTATCTCGTTTACAAGTCATGATTTAAAGCACAATAATATTCAAAATCAATATATGTATATATATATACACACACACACACACACAATCCGAGGACCCTTATCCATAGGGCTCCTGCAGCTTCAAGACTGAGCTACACTCAGTAGCAGGGACAGACTGGACTCATCTGAAGCGAGAAGCTCTCAGTCGAGACTGTATTGGATTTCCTTGACTAATAATGATACAGCCTCGCAATGTAATCTGAACCGGGCGAACTCCGGCTCCACCATATAATATATATATATATATATATATATATATATATATATATATATATATATATATATATATATATATATATATAACACGTTTGCTATTAATGAAGGATAAAAGGGAGAAGGCAAGTCCTCGGGCATTTGAAGAGGTTCGAAATCCTTCTCCCAAACGACTCCACGTATCACGGAACGATCATCTTTTCCACTCGCTCCTCTCTTCCTTTAGCTCCTTTTTTGTCTGATTCCGTCAAGTCCCTACTCTCGCAGAGGGCTTTTGTTCCTGCCCTACAAAACTTGAACAACTGGGTCACTGACTGCGTCGGCAGGAGAGTCCAAGTTCTGCATATTCAGAACTTCGAAGGGTAGCTGCCATCTCGTAGGACAACCCTCTCATTCATAAACTAGGCTACGGGGAGGCAACCGCCCTATTGTTCGACGTCGTTATATAGTTCCCTCACTCAACAGTCTCTTCCTCACTCGAGACAAAAGATCAGGGCTGACTGCTCATCTGTTCCTCAAGAGATCTTCAACTGTCTTAGGTCAGCAGATCTTCCGCAGGCACCACAACATTTCTTTTTCTTTCTCAACAACATTCTGGGATAATAGTAAGGTTATATTAGAATATCGTCATGGAAATTTGACTTCTTTCCCCTTTCAGCACGACGGCACGGCCCTTGAGCACGACAGTGCGACCCTTTGAGCACGACGGCACGACCCTTGACCAAGACGGTACAACCCTTGAGCAGCATGTTCACATCCTTAGTTAAGCTGGCGTCCCGGATTTTGACTTATTCCCGTGGTCAATGCAAAGGCCAAGCCATCATACCCAAGGGCCGAGCCATCGATGATGCTCAGTGGCCGTATCGTAATATTATTACACTCGTCAATAATTAATTTATTCAAGAAAGCTCTGCCGTTCTCTTCCTTACCTTAAACCTTAAGCAACTAACATGGACTTTAAACCCGTCTGCGTCACTATGTAATTATTCACTGTATATAGAAAAAGATCTTTGCCTAATTTAACAGTATCATCTACACGTACCTTAAAGATATTCACTAAATACTCAGACTTTACTAAAAGAAAAGAAAAAAAAATCAGCTGTAGATTTTTGGGTTGTATTTTCATAGCAGAGAATACTCAAGTGAATTTATGCCAACAGCCATTGTCTCCAGAAATACACACACCTACAGTGCGGTATAGGCAGCTCACCCGCTGGCCGCTTGTCCCACAGTATCGCCAGTTAATCCACTGAATGCTTTTCCCAGAGTATCTGCAGTTCACCCACTGACCGCTTCTCCCAGAGTATCGGTAGTTCACACGCTGACCGCTTCTAGAGTATCGGTAGTTTACCCACTGACAGCTTCAACCACCATATCGGCCGGTTACCCACAATATCGGCAATTCAACTACAGTATCCGTAGGTTACCCAACCTTCGGACACGATCCGAAAAGACGGATGATCCGCCCATTACGCCAGGCTAATTCCGGACAAATGCGTCATTCGTCGTACAAGATGGAGTCACTTTAGACAACAGAGCTATGAACACTGAACGAAAATGCTAGTCAGGAATCTGTAGGTCCCTGGACATAAATGGCATTGATCAGATAAGCTGTGGTCCTTGGACATAAATGCTAAGTATCAGATAAACTGTGCTCACTAAATGCTACCAGCTCGATAAGCTGTCCGATAAACTGAGGTCACTCGACAAAAATGCTACCCGTACCTGTGTCATTACAATAATGCTAGCTGCCAATAAGAAGTGGTCACTGGACAAAATGCTTGTTGTCTGATAAACTGTGGTAACATCAAAATTATCCGATAAATAATGGGCACTGGACATTACTGCTAGATGTCCGATAAGTTGTCACTGGACAAAAATACTAGCTGTCCGATAAGAAGTGATCATTTGACCAAAAAACCTGTCGTCCAAGTTTGTAGTCATTGGACATAAATAACAGTAGTCTGAAAATTATCAGTTAGCATTTTCGTTCAATGATCACAACAGATAACTAGTATTTATGTCCAACGACGTAAATACTAGTTCGATATGATGTAGTTGCTGGACAAAATATCAAGCAGTCCGATAATCAGTGGTTACCTGACAACTGCTGGCTGTCCATGAAGCTGTGGCCGTTATTGGACCAAAGTAATAACAGTCTGGTTATCTATACATAACCCATCAGTGATGTCCATCACAGTTAGGCTGTGGATGTAAGTACCTGGACCTGCGTGTTGCGGCTTCCAGCAGTATAAAGGACCAACGACTCACTCCAGCAGCTTCAGAGCGACCAGGACTGTGAGGGTTTGACTATACCAGGTATGTATGACTATGATTGGATTTAGTTTCCCAAACTACTTTGTTCTTTGTAATCTCATTTATTCTCCTTCCTAAAATGTACATCTGCTATATTCGCAGCTGTGTTTATAGTACAGATCCGCGAAAACAGTAGAATTTTTGAGAATATTTATGTTAAGAATATGCCGGACAGCAATTGTAAATAAGTTTGCTCGCGCACATTCACACACATTCGGTCTTATAAGCGCCTTATTTACGTTAGGGGTCCACAGACGCAAAATGTCTGGATGCATTAAGGTTAAATAATTTAAGTAACGTAAATAAGAGCTAACTTAAAATGAATTACCTCTCCTCAGTTAAGTGTTTAAAAAAGTGTGGTGAGTCGAGTGTGAAGGAGTGAGTAAAGAAAACGGAGTCATAACAGCAGACGTGTATTGAGATGTATGACGATAATATTTTGCCCCAACCTTCACCAACCGTCTTGCTTATATGTGCCTGAGGCGCAGCCAGCCGCCCAGGAACTAACATACCGTGCCATGCATTATGCATGGTCATGATGTTGTCTCTGATACACCAGGTTTATGTGACACACATACACATGACACGGAGACAAGATAAATACATATAAATTTGTAAGAGGCCATGACGAAGTCCACACTGAAAACAGTTCTCTGATACGAGAACAGAGACCAGAACAAGAGGTCAGACCTCGAGGTTAGGAGAGATGCAAGGAAACATTTCGTATGTAAAAGGGTTGTGCTAAGAGTAAGTAAATGTGACAACTACAATATATATATATATATATATATATATATATATATATATATATATATATATATATATATATATATATATATATATATATATTGGAAAGGATCACAATTTTGCGCGTGATCAAGATATTCCTACGAGTCCACGGGGAAAATGAAACACGATAAGTTCCCAAGTGCACTTTCGTGTAATAATCACGAAAGTGCACTTGGGAACTTATCGTTTCATTTTCCCCGTGGACTCATAGGAATATATATATATATATATATATATATATATATATATATATATATATATATATATACAATTATTTTTCATATTTTTTTTCATACTCTGTCACAGTCTCCCGCGTTAGCGAGGTAGCGCAAGGAAACAGATGAAAGGCCCAACCCTCCCACATACACAGGTATATACATACACGCCAAACTCGCACATATACATATCTATACATTTCAACGTATACATACACAGACATATACATATATACACATGTACATATTCATACATGCTGCCTTCATCCATTTCCGTCGCCAACCCGCAACACATGAGGTGGCACCCCACTCCCCCCGCGCGCGCGCGAGGTAGCACTAGAAAAAGACAAAAAAAGGCCACATTCGTTCACACTCATGTCTCTAGCTGTCATGTGCAATGCAACGAAACCACAGCTCCCTTTCCACATCCAGGCCTCAAAGAACTTTCCGTGGTTTACCCCAGACGCTTCACATGCCCCGGTTCAATCCATTGACAGCACGTCGACCCCTGTATACCACGTCGTTCCAATTCATTCTATTCCTTGCACGCCTTTCACCATCCTGTATGTTATGGCCCCGATCGCTCATAATCTTTTTCACTCCATCCTTCCACCTCAAGTTTGGTCTCCCACTTCTCGTTCCCTCCACCTCTGGCACATTAACCTCTTTGTCAATATTTCCTCACTCATTCTCTACATGTGACCAAACCATTTCAATACACCCTCTTCTGCTCTCTCAATCACACTCTTTATTACCACACATCTCTCTTACCCTTTCATTGCTTACTCGATCAAACCACCTCACACCACATACTGTCCTCAAACATTTCATTTCCAAAACATCCACCCTCCTCCGCACAACCTTATGCATAGCCCACGCCTCGCAACCATGTAACATTGTTGGAACCACTATTCCTTCAAACATACCCATTTTCGCTCTCCGAGATAACGTTCTCACCTTCCACACATTCTTCAACGCTCCCGGAACCTTCGCCCCCTCCCCCACCCTGTGACTCAATTCCGCTTCCATGATTCCATTCGCTGCCAAATCCACTCCCAGATATCTAAAACACTTCACTTCCTAGATTTTTCTCCATTCAAACTTACCTCCCAATTTACTTGTCCCTCAATCCTTATTCACATTTACCTTCAGCTTTCTTCTTTCTCACACTTTACCAAACTCAGTCACCAGCTTCAGCAGTTTCTCACTCGAATATATACACTGAAGTGAATCTATGAGAATGGCCATTATGTCTAGAGAGAGAGA